>NW_027461787.1:843634-886134 GCF_050947455.1 Rhinoderma darwinii
CCCACCCGACAAGCTCCCCCTCTTGGTAACACACAAGTTCACACAGGCGGACACTGAATCTGTCTAGCATTACACAGGTTAACGTCTAGCTTCCTGGAATTCAGAGGGTTAACACAGCTAAGCGGCATGAGACGAGACGCGCTGAGCTCCCAGATCATAGACACAGATGAGATGTATGAAACATGAATTGGATGGATTGAAGTATCACATGTTCCTCTGAAGTTTAGACATGTTAGAAACGAGCAGTCTACACACAGATTCATTCACCTTCCACCTGTTAATAGCTCGATCTCAGCTGAGACCCCACAGAGGAACATCTCTCTAAATGAATTATCAACCACATCTGTCCAGGGAGATTCAATTTAGTCTTCATTCACATCATGAAAACATAACCCCAACTATTACCAAGAAACCATCACCTGATATATGAGACACCAAGAAACCATCACCTGATATATGAGGCACCAATAGACCATCACCTGACATATGAGGCACCAATAGACCATCACCTGATATATGAGGCACCAAGAAACCATCACCTGACATATGAGGCACCAATAGACCATTACCTGATATGAGACAAGAGACCATTGCCTGACATATGAGATAACAAAAAACCATCACCTGATATATTAGACATCAAGTGATCATCACCTGGTATATGAGACAAGAGACCATCGCCTGATATGTGAGACACCAAGAGACCATCATCATATGAGACACCAAGACACCCTCACCTTATATATGAGACACCAAGAGACCCATTACCTGACATATGAGATACCAAGAGGCCATCACCTGACATATGAAATACCAAGAAACCATCACCTGAAATACGAGACACCAAGAAATCATCACCTGACATGTGAGACACCAACAAACCATCACCTGACATATGAAATACCAAGAAATCATCACCTGACATACGAGACACCAAGAAATCATCACCTGACATGTGAGACACCAACAAACCATCACCTGACATATGAGGCACGAAGAGACCACCACCTGATATATGAGACACCAAGAGACCATCACATGATATATGAGGCACCAATAGACCATTACCTGATATGAGACAAGAGACCATTGCCTGACATATGAGATAACAAAAAACCATCACCTGATATATTAGACATCAAGTGATCATCACCTGGTATATGAGACAAGAGACCATCGCCTGATATGTGAGACACCAAGAGACCATCATCATATGAGACACCAAGACACCCTCACCTTATATATGAGACACCAAGAGACCCATTACCTGACATATGAGATACCAAGAGGCCATCACCTGACATATGAAATACCAAGAAACCATCACCTGAAATACGAGACACCAAGAAATCATCACCTGACATGTGAGACACCAACAAACCATCACCTGACATATGAAATACCAAGAAATCATCACCTGACATACGAGACACCAAGAAATCATCACCTGACATGTGAGACACCAACAAACCATCACCTGACATATGAGGCACGAAGAGACCACCACCTGATATATGAGACACCAAGAGACCATCACATGATATATGAGACAAGAGACCATCACCTGATATATGAGACACCAAGAGACCATCACCTGACATATGAGATACCAAGAGACCATCACCTGATATATGAGACATCACGAGACCATCACCTGACATATGAGATACCAAAAGACCATCCCTGATATATGGGACAAGAGACCATAACCTGACATGAGACACCAAGAAACCATCACGTGATATATGAGACCAGAGACCATCACCTGACATATGAGACACCAAGAGACCATCACCTGACATATGAGATACCAAGAGACCATCACCTGATATATGAGACATCACGAGACCATCACCTGACATATGAGATACCAAAAGACCATCCCTGATATATGGGACAAGAGACCATAACCTGACATGAGACACCAAGAAACCATCACGTGATATATGAGACCAGAGACCATCACCTGACATATGAGACACCAAGAGACCATCACCTGACATATGAGATACCAAGAGACCATCACCTGATATATGAGACATCACGAGACCATCACCTGACATATGAGATACCAAAAGACCATCCCTGATATATGGGACAAGAGACCATAACCTGACATGAGACACCAAGAAACCATCACGTGATATATGAGACCAGAGACCATCACCTGATATATGAGACACCAAGAGACCATCACATGATATATGAGACAAGAGACCATCGCCTGATATATGAGACACCAAGAAACCACCACCTGATATATGAGACACCAAGAAACCATCATCTGATATGAGACAAGAGACCATCGCCTGATATATGAGACACACAGAGACCATCACCTGATATATGAGACACCAATAAAACTTCTCTTCTGCCTATCACCCGCAGTCCAATAATCAAGTGGTCAATAAAATTTTAGAGAATTATCTTTGTCATTTTGTTTCCGCCCAACATGACAATTGGGTACAACTTCTGCCTTGGGCGGAATTCTCTTACAACTATCATACAAGTGAATCTACTGCCTCGTCTCCTTTCTACATTGTGTACAGCCAACATCCTTGAGTTCTTCTTCCTGTGCCAGCCGTGACTCAAGTACCAGCAGCAAATTCTTCATTTCGGCCTTTTATTTATCTGGCAGCAAACTAAGTCTGCGATCCTCCAGGCAGTGGACCACATCAAAAAGCATGCAGATAAAAGAAGAAAAGTTCCTCCTCAGTTCTCTCCTGTAGTCAAGGTCTGGCTATCCTCGAGAAACATTCATCTCAAGATGCCCTCCCACAAATTCGCTCCCAGGTTCCTCGGTCCCTTTGAAGTTCTGCAACAGATGAACCCTGTATCTTATAAACTTCGGTTGCCTCCTACTCTCAGGACTCCCAACTCATTCCATGTGTCCCTCCTTAAACCTGTGGTTCTGAACCGCTACAGTAAAGCTCTTAGTTCTGCAGTTGCTCCCAGCGGTTCTGTTGATGTGCTTGAGGTGAAGGAAATTCTGCACTACGAGAGGGTAGGAGGAAGGACTTTCTATTTAGTGGACTGGAAAGGGTTTTGTCCTGAGGAGTGGTCCTGGGAGCCAGAAGAGAATCTTAATGCCCCTACCCTCATGAAAAAATTCCTCTTACGCTCTGGACCCAAGAAGAGGGGGCATAAGGGGGATACTGTTACAGCTGCAGCCACTGACCGCCGCCGCTCACCTCCGCCGGAGGCCTATGACTGCAGACCCCTGGACTCTTGCCAGCGTCTCCCTCCTAGGAGACATCACCTTGTGCTGCTCTCCTGCCCTGGACTGTTTTTTAGGTTGCGCATGCTCGCTCTTCCCCGGCCTTGAAGGGCCAGTGTGCGCGCTTACTAAAAATCCCTATCCAATCCCCAGATCACCTACCCTGGACTATAAAAAGGGCTCCATCCTTTTATTCCTTTCCTGAGCGTTGTTGTTGTCTACCTATGTTCATATTGCAAATGGTCCCTTAGTTGTATCCTACTCCCAGTGTTCCCGTATCCTGCTTCCTGTTGCTGTATTGTCTCCTGTACCTAAGCCTTTAGTTAGAGTCGTGTGTATCATCAGCCACGTCTGCTCTCATCAGCCACGTCTGCTGTCATCTGCCACACCTGGTGTTATCTGCCACATCTGCTGTCAATTGCCACGTCAAGTTCTACCCGTGCCTAAACCTCTGCTACTGTCTGGACCTCTACAGGTACTCTCATGCTAAAGGACTTTTGCATAGACTGCTATTTGGCCAGCCGTCACTCCGCTATGGCGGAGCAGCCTAGTGGGTCCACATAACCTAGATCGTGACACTCTTACAGTCAGGGACAGGCATACACTTGCTCTTACAGTCAGTCAGGAACAGGCGTACACTCACTCTTACAGTCAGGGACAGGCGTACACTCGCTCACACAGTCAGGGACAGGCGTGCACTCACTCTTACAGTCAGGAACAGGCGTGCACTCACTCTTACAGTCAGGGACAGGCGTACACTCACTCTTACAGTCAGGGACAGGCGTGCACTCACTCCTACAGTCAGGGACAGGCGTGCACTCTTACAGTCAGGGACAGGCGTGCACTCACTCTTACAGTCAGGGACAGGCATACACTCACTCTTACAGTCAGGGACAGGCATACACTCACTCATACACTCAGTCAGGGACAGGCGTACACTCGCTCTTACAGTCAGGGACAGGCGTGCACTCACTCTTACAGTCAGGGACAGGCGTACACTCGCTCTTACAGTCAGGGACAGGCGTACACTCGCTCTTACAGTCAGGGACAGGCGTACACTCGCTCTTACAGTCAGGGACAGGCGTACACTCGCTCTTACAGTCAGGGACAGGCGTACACTCACTCTTACAGTCAGAGACAGTTGCACAGTCATTATCACAGTCCGGTACAGACATACCCTCGCTTTTAAAGTCAGGGACAGGCGTACACACTGTCAGACTGGCCCACCAGAGGACTGGATAAACCTCCGGTTGATCCAGGCAACGAACTGCATCTCTCTCTGGCAGTGAAGCAGAGAGTCATTGGCTCATTGCCCCACAGCTTACTCTTGTAGGCCACAGGCTGTTTAATGGAGGGCACAAGGGGGCCTAACTATTATATGGAGGGCACAAGGGGGCCTAACTACTTTATGGGAGGCACAAGGGGGCCTAACTACTATATAGAGGTCACAAGGGGGACCTAACTACTATATAGAGGGCACAAGGGGCCTAACTACTAAATGGGCAGTACAAAGATGGTGTAATTACTATATGGGGGCACAAGGGGGGCCTAACTAATATATGGAGGGCACAAGGGGGCCTAACTAATATATAAAGAGCAAAAGGGGACCTAACTACTATATGGACACCCAAGGGGGCCTAATTAATATATGAAGGGAACAAAGGCGGTCTTACTACTATATAGGAGTACAAGGGGGTCTAACTACTTTATGGGGGGGCACCAAAGGTTTCTAACTACTGTATGGTGTAATGAAGGGGACATAAACTACCATATAGGAGCACCAATGGGGCATACCTACGGTATAGGGGGCACAAAGGGGATCTAGCTAACATGGGGACACAAAGATGTCCTAAAAACTATATGGGGGTTCAAAGGGTGACCTAACTACTATATGGGGACACAAAGGGGTACTAACTACTATATAGGAGCACAAAGGGGACCTAACCACTATATAGGGGCACAAAGGGGTCCTAACTACTATATAGGGGCACAAAGGGGACCTAACCACTAAATAGGGGCACAAAGGGGTGCTAACTACTATAGACTGGTACAAAAGGGACCTAACTACTATATGGGGACACAATAGAGGCTCTAACTTCTAGGGAAGCATTCCTGTGTTGGGAGGGCACTAGATGTGTGGGGACTAAAGGGGTCAATATTACAGTGTGAGGGTGCACTATTATTGCGTGGAGCACCAAGAAGGGGCATCATTTCCATCTGAGCAGGGGTGGGACTCAAATTTTTAACAACAGGTTCTCTGTTTTGCTGACAAAGACATATGTGCTGGGGGGAGTGGGGGTTGCGGTGTATTGCGCCATAGAAAATATTTCTAATAATCAAATAAAACAATTACAATATTTCAAATACGCCCTATATTAAAGTGGACTCTAAATAAAGAAATTCCGTGTCCAGAACGTTTAACTGGATTTCCACACTATGTATATAATTGTCACGTAGGGTTCGTGGACCCACTGGGCCGTACCGCCTTAGTGGTATGGTAGCTGGCCAACAGGGCGCAGGTCAGAGTCTATAGTTTATATAGGGTACTTGTGGCAGCTCCGACAGTAGAAAGGCAGGCTTGGCAGGAACTAGGCAGCAGGTAGATGTCAGGCGTGGAGAAGCAGGACAGGCGTGGTATAGAGCACAGCACGACTACAGCTCAGCATGGCACTAGATCAGGATACAGGAACAGGGTACACTGGGAGAGGGAAACACTAGGGGACCATTTGCAAGACAGACTTAGAATACAACAACAAAGCTCAGGTGTGGGAGGATGGGGCTGGGACCTTTATATAGCCCAGGGTGCTCTGGAGCAATAAGCTCAATCACCAACATGCGTGCGCTCTGGCTTCTTAAGTCTGGACTGAGCTTGTGAGCGCACCCTTGTGGTCAGAGTGGAGCAGGACGGCCTTATGTGCAGACATCTCTTGAGAGAAGGGCGTCGACTGGATGAAAGGAGTTCGTGGTCATCGACCACGGACGTTACAGTATCCCCCCTCTTACGCCCACTCGTCTTGGGACCACAACGAGAGAGAAACCTCTTAATGAGGGTAGGAGCGTTGAGATTTTCCTCTGGCTCCCAGGACCTCTCTTCTGGACCAAACCCCTTCCAATAAAAGCTAAATAGAAGCTTCTTCCTCTTACTTTTTTAATGTCCAAGATCTCCTTAACCTCGAAGGTGTATGAAAGGCCGCTGGAGGCAACCGCAGGGCTTGGAGTCTTGGTAAAGCGGTTCAGAACCACTGGCTTCAGGAGAGAAACATGGAAGGAGTTGGGGATCTTGAGGGTAGGAGGCAGCCAAAGCTTGTAGGTGACAGGGTTGATCTGCTGAAGGATCTCGAAGGGACTGAGAAACCTGTAAGACGGCACCCTCAGTCGAATATTCCTGGAGGACAGCCAGACCTTTGTGCTAGGAAGAAACTGAGGGGGTTCTCTTCTCCTTGTGTCCGCCTTCCGCTTCATGCCAGCAGGATGGAGGATCGAGTCCGCTGCCAGATCTGCAGAAAGTCCTCAATGGCCGTGTCAGCAGCTGGTACCTCGGACGTAACAGAGACCGGGAGAGGAATTTGTGGGCGCTGGCCATAGACAATAAGGAACGGTGTCTTCTGGGTGGACTCGCTGGTATGATTGTTGTAAGAGAACTCAGCCCATGGAATCAACTGCACCCAGTCATCATGCTGCTTGGAGATGAAGTGGCATAGGTAGTTCTCCAAGACCTGATTGATCCTCTCGACCTGACCATTGGACTGAGGATGGTAGGCCGAGGAAAAGTTCAATTTTATACCTAGGAGTCCGCAGAGGGCTCTCCTGAACTTCGAGGTGAACTGAACCCCCCAATCAGACACAATATGCTGCGGCAAGCCGTGCAGGTGGAAGATGTGTTGGATCAACAGCTTGGCCAGCAGAGGAGCAGAAGGAAGGCCGGTCAGAGGAACGAAGTGGGCCATCTTTTAAAACCGATCCACCACCACCCAGACACTACTGCATCCGGCAGAGAGAGTCAGGTCCGTAATAAAGTCCATAGCTATATGCTGCCAGGGGGAATTGGGCACAGGTAATGGCTGGAGCAGTCCAGCAGGTCTAGAGTGAGCGACCTTGTTGGCTGCACATACTGAACAGGAAGAAACAAAGTCCAGAATGTCCTTGGGCAGTGTGGGCCACCAGAAATGAAGAGCAATCAGATCCCAAATCTTACAGGTCCCTGCGTGACCTGCCAGTCTAGAGGAGTGTCCCCAGTGGAGGATTCTTCCACGGTCAGCCAGGTGCACAAAAGTCCTCCCTGGAGGAATGTCCCCAACTTGAAGGGTGTTGACAGAGACAATGCAAGACAGATCAATGATGTTCTGTGGAATCTCCATGGTGTCTTCTGTCTCGAAAGACCTGGACAAGTCATCCGCCCTCACATTCTTGTCGGCCGGGCGATAATGGAGCTCAAACTGGAACCTGGTAAAGAACAGCGACCACCTGGCTTGACGAGGATTCAGCCGTTGGGCCGTCTGAAGATAGGTGAGGTTCTTATGGTCCATAAAAATCAGGATGGGATGAGCTGCGCCCTCTAGTAGATGTCTCCACTCCTCCAGAGCCAATTTGATGGCCAGTAACTCCCGATCCCCAATCGAGTAGTTGCGTTCTGCGGAAGAGAAGAGCTTAGAAATATATCATACCATTGACTTGCCCTTGGAGTGCACCAGCACCGGCAGAGAATGCGTCCACCTCCAAGGAGAACTGTAAAGAGCCATCCGGATGGTGGAGGATAGAGGCTGACGTGAAGGCACTCTTCAGGCTAATGAATGCGGACTCTGCCTCAGGAGTACACACCTTGGCGTTCATGCCCTTCTTAGTAAGGTTAGAGATAGGAGAAGTCAGTGAGGAGAAGTTTGGAATAAACTGGCTGTAAAAATTGGCGAATCCCAGAAAGCGCTGTATGGCCCTCAAGCCTTGAGGACGTGGCCACTCCAGGACAGACTTTACCTTCTCAGGATCCATCTTGAGACCTCGATTCGAGATGATATAGCCCAGGAAGGGTAGAGCATCTTTTTCAAACACGCACTTTTCTAACTTGGCGTACAGACGATTCTCCCTGACGGACATGTCTCTGGTGCGTCATAGGATCTGGGGAGAAAATCAAGATATCATCAAGGTAGACTACAACACAAACATAGAGGAGGTCACGGAAAATGTCATTCACAAACTCCTGGAAGACCGCAGGAGCATTACACAGGCCGAAGAGCATTACTAGATACTCATAGTATCCATCACGGGTGTTAAATACAGTCTTCCATTCATTTCCCTGACGAATCCGGACTAGGTTGTAAGCCCCACACAGGTCTAGTTTAGAAAAAAAAATGTCACCACGAATACGATCAAACAGTTCAGAGATCAGTGGCAATGGATATTTATTCTTCACCGTGATCTGGTTGAGACCTCGGTAGTCGATACAAGGACGAAGAGAACCATCTTTCTTTTTGACGAAGAAGAACCCGGCTCCTGCCGGGGAGGAAGACTTTCATATGAAGCCCCTCTCCAAGTTCTCTTTCACATAGGAGGACATGGACAGAGTCTCTGGCAAGGAGAAAGGATATACCCTACCACGGGGAAGGGATGCACCAGGAGTCAGCTCGATAGAGCAGTCATACGCCTGATGTGGAGGCAATGTCTCCGCCTCCCACTTGCTGAGGACGTCCGAAAATGCAGAATAATGACTCGGCAATGCTGCCAATGACCGAGGCAGCGAAGGTTGAGCCGAACGAATCTGCACCAGGCATCGGCTGTGACACTGGAGAACCTCTCCAGAATTCCAGTCCAGGACTGGGACATGTAGTCGGAGCCAAGGCAGGCCCAGCAACACAGGGTTAACGGCTTTGGATAGGACATAGAACGACTGGAGTTAGGAGTGAAGTGCTCCCACTTGGGGCCTCAGCGGCTGGGTCTGGCAGAAGTAGTCCATTCACTGATGCAACCGTCAATAGGCTCTCCAGGGGGGTGGTGGGTAATTGAAGAAGATCCACCAGGTCTCTACAGATGAAATTAGCAGCAGATCCAGAGTCCAGATACGCAGAGACCTGATGCGTTCTCTCGCCGGACACTATGGTCACTGGTATGGACAATTTAGACAGAAATCCTTTCTTACCCAAGGTTGCCTCTCCTAGCAACCCTAGGCTTTGGGATTTTTGGGGACACAGGCGCACAAGATGGCCACCGAGGCCACAATATAGACCCGAATTGAGTCTGTGTTGTCTCTCCTGGGTGGATAGCTCATCACAGACTCCTAAGGAGGATCGACATCTGAGGAAAGCAGGGGTTTGTTCCAAAGTAGGGACCAGACTAGGAAGGCCTCCCTCCCGACGAGCCTCTTGGAGCCGTTCTCAGAGCCTTCTATCAATCCTGGCAGACAGAAGGATGAGGTCATCCAGGGTAGATGGCAGGTCTCGAGCGGCAAGTCCATCCTTAATTTTAGGAGACAGTCCATTCCAGAATGTAGCCACCAGGGCCTCATTGTTCCACAACAGTTCTCCCGCCAGGGTGCGGAAGTGTCTCCTTGGCGTAGGTTAATCAAGGAAGCCGCTACAGATAAGACTCGTCCAGGCTCCTCAGACAACATTCGAAAAGTCCGGAGGAAGCCCTGGTCCTTGTCTCTCCCAGATAGGTTTCGCCCATGCAAGAGCCTTGCCAGTAAGGAGAGAGATGATAAAAGCGACCCATGCGCCGTCAGACGAAAATGCCCTAGTATACAGGCTGAAGTGGACCTGGCACTGGTTCAAAAATCTACGACAGATACCTGCATCTCCATCATAGCGGTCAGGAAATGGAAAAGAAAAACGCGGGCCGACACTGCCAGGAGGTGTAGTCTGAGGATCAACACTACCAGGAGGTGTAGTATGAGGAACGGCAGCTCGTGCCTCCTGCCGACGTGCGAGAATGTTCAAAGCCTGGAGGAGTTGGTCCTGTCGAGACCGGAGGTCTAGCATATCCGCTCGCATCTTTTGTGACGTCGTCATGGTCTTGGATCGACCAGCGGAGTCCATGGCCTGAGCTTACTGTCATGTAGGGTTCGTGGACCCACTGGGCCGTACCGCCTTGGCGGCATGGGAGCTGGCCAACAGGGCGCAGGTCAGAGTCTATAGTTTATATAGGGTACCTGTGGCAGCTCGGACAGTAACAAGGCAGGTTTGGCAGGAACTAGGCAGCAGGTAGACGTCAGGCCTGGAGAAGCACTCCATTACGTATAGACCCATATGCGCACATTCAATATCCTAAGCATCCTCAGCCCATTTAGTTACACTGTGCACTGTGAGCAGGGTGGAGGACAGTGCGACAAATCTCCCAAATAAAGCACAGATACGGCACATGAACCAAGCCCAGTACATATATACAGAACTAGAACCAAGCTCAGCACATATATACAGTGCCAGAACCAAGCTCAATAAATATATACAACACCAGAACAAATATCAGCACATATATACAGCACCAGAACAAAGCTCAGTACATATATACAGCGCCAGAACAAAGCTTTGTTCATACATACAGCACCAGAACAAAGCTCAGTACTGCAACGGCCGTGGTCGCGGACCGCCGCCGTTCCTTACCTGGCGACGCCCGCGACCACTGTCCGTTGTCTTCCTGACGGTATCTCCCTCCTAGGAGACTACAGCACTCATGGCCGGCTGGCCCTGCTCTCACTGATAAGGTACGAGCGCACGGCCCCGGCCTTAAAGGGCCAGTGCGCACATGTTTAAAGTTCCCTAATCAACCCCTGCCCCTCCTAGTCTATAAGAAGGGCTCTGCCCTTCCACTCCCTGCCTGAGCGTTGTTGTAGTTTTCCCATGTCTGTATTGCAAATGGTCCCTTAGTGTCTTCCTGCTCCCAGTGTTCAATTGTCCTGCTTCCTGTATCCCGTGCTGTGCCTTGTTCCGAGCCTGTATAGGACCTGAGCCGTACCTTGCCTCGTCTGCTGGAATACTCCACGTCGGCTGTCGCCTGTCATTCCCGATACCATCCGCCACATCTGGCGCAACCCACCACTTCCAGCCCCATCTGTGCCAGAGCCCTTGCTGCCCTCTTTACTATCCCAGGTACCTGTGTGCTACACTTCTACCATAGACTTTGTGCGTAGACTGTTATTTAGTCAGCTGCCTCTCCACTACGGTGCAGCAGCCTAGCGGGTCCACATACTCCTAGATCGTGACAGTACACTCAGGCCATGGAACCCGCTGGCCAGCCTAAGACCGCAGTTCAATGGATACAGATGGATATGCATGACATACAGGCACGTCAGGATCAACTCCTTGACGCTGTAAATTCCATCATGGCCCGACTGGATCAACTCCCTGTTCCCCCTCGAGAGACGGCGGCCGTTCAACTGTCCGTTACCCCTCGTGTTCCGGATCCACAGTTTCACTGCCTCTTCCTTCTCGCTATGACGGTGACCCTAGAGCCTGTAGAGGGTTCATCAATCAATGCACCATTCATTTTAGACTAGGAGCTCATCTCTTCCCCTCTGAGGAGGCCAAAGTAGCATTTATTATCTCCCTCCTCCTTGGCAGGGCCTCGCATGGGCAAATTCCATCTTAGAACAACAGGGACCTGAATTCTTGGACCTAGACTTGTTCCTGCAGTCTTTCCGTGCCGTGTTGGAGGAGCCGGGCCGAACATCTTCTGCGCAATCCACTCTGCTAACCCTCAAACATGGAGGCTTCACAGTAGTAGAGTATGCTATCTCTTTTCGTAAACCTGGCAGCAGAGTTGGCATTAAGCAATGAGGCGTTGGTGGTGACCTTTTGGCAGGGATTGTCCTCTCATATCAAGGATGAGCTAGCAGCCTGCGACCACCCGGGTCGACATGAGGATTCAAGAACGCACTCAGGAAGTTCGACAGGAGAGACGGTTTCGCAGAGACTAGCACCCTCGTTCCAGAGACCACTATTGCCTTCTCCTGTTGCGCTACCTGAAGAGCCAATGCAGGTAGTCAAGAGTCAAGTTGTCCGAGCAGGAGAAACGGCGCAGACGCTCTTCTGGTTTATGCCTGTATTGTGGCTTTAAGGGCCATTTTGTGCGCCAATGTCCACAGAAGCGGGGAAACTCCAGCACCTAGGGTTGGTTGCAGAGGTAACTTTGGGGGGGGGGGACGGACACCAAACATTAAAACCTCTTCCAAATGATCTATACCTGTGCCCATTATCTCGGGAGAGACATCACACGCCTCCTCTGCCTATCTTGATTCTGGAGCAGCTGCAAATTTCATCCAGCAGAATGTAGTGGATCGTCTACATCTACCCACAGTTCTTCTGGAGAGACCCCTGGGTTTTGCCTCTGTGAATGGACTGCCATTGCCCGATCCTATTGTGTCCATCACTAAACCGTTGACCTTACAAATCGGAGTTCTTCACTCTGAACAGATCACCTTCCTCATCCTGCCTAAAGCCATCAACCCTGTCCTGCTGGGCGTGGCTTGGCTCCGCCTACATACTCCGGTCCTCGACTGGAGTTTTGGAGAAGTGCTCCGATGGGGCCCCAAATACCTTGCCCGCTGCTTGCCACAGGTTCGTCCTATTTTGCCTCCACCGCCTCAGTCACTTTCCGATCTACCATCACAATATGCCACATTCTCGAGTTCCTGTTCCTGTGCCAGCCATGACTCAGGTACCTGCGAACTATTCTTCTTTTGGGACGTTAATTCACATCTGGCAGGAGACTAAGTCTGTGATCCTCCAAGCAGTGGACCGCATGAAAAAGCATGCCAATAAAAGGAGTAAAGTTCCTCCTCAGTTCTCACCTGGAGTCAAGGTACAGTTATCCTCAAGAAACATTAGTCTCAAGATGCCCTCCCACAAACTTCCTCCCAGGTTCCTCGGTCCTTTCGAAGTTCTGCAATGGTTTAACCCTGTGTAATGTCAGGATAGGGAGACAGACAGGTGAGCCCTAATCTACCCGCCACTCAGTCCCTGCCTACTTGCACAGCCCGTTCTAGGCATACAACTGGGCGTACAACTGGGCGACAGTCCCTACGCTCAATATGTGCACGACAGACAAACAAGACAAGGGTACACAAAAGCAAGGGAAGTTGGGCAGTTGCCCACGGCAACACCGTGAGCAACAGAGTAGTGGACGAGCCGAGTCAAAACAGGAGTGTACGTGGTAACAAATGCAGAGTCAGTCAAGCCAGGGTCAATATGAAGCAGAGGTCTGCTCCAAATGCATGGAGCCAACAAAGAGTTCAAAAACAGGGGTATGCTGTGTAAAATAACCATTAGCAAGAGGAGTGGAGTCGATACCCACTACCGGGACAGGTTTAGGCAAATCAATCAATGGCATAGCTAGAGGCATAGCAAATTCCACAGACATGATATTAGCAGAAGACCCTGAATCCACGAAGGCACTGCCGGTAGCAGACCTACCACCAAAAGAGACCTGAAAGGGAAGCAAGATCTTATTAGGTTTCATGTATACGGGAAATACCTGTGCGCCCAAGCGACCTCCCCGATGGTCACTTAGGCGCGGAAGTTTTCCGGCTGCTTATTCTTACGCCTAGGACAGGTGTTCACTTGATGCTTGTCATCAAGACAATAGAAGCAGAGACCATTCTTCCTGCGGAACTCTCTACGTTGTTAGGGAGACACGGAGGCCCCGAGTTCCTTTGGTTCATCCGAGTTTTCCGTGAAAGAACGAAGCAGCGGAACCTCGGGAGCCATCATGGGAGGGTGAGAGGAGAAGGCACAAAGACGTCGTTCCCTGAGACGTCAAGTCGTACCGCTAAAGCCATAACCTGGTCTAGGGAGTCAGAACAGGGATAGCTAACTAGCAGGTCTTTCAGGGCGTTCGACAGACCCAACCTAAACTGGCACCTTAAGGCAGGGTCATTCCACCGAGAAGCTACGCACCACTTCCGAAAGTCAGAGCAATACTCCTCAACAGGTCTCTTACCCTGACGTAAGGTCACCAGCTGACTCTCGGAAAAGGCAGTCTTGTCAGTCTCGTCATATATGAGTCTGAGAGCAGAAAATAAAAGATCAACGGAGGAAAGTTCAGGGGTGTCAGGAGCCAAGGAGAAGGCCCATTCTTGGGGCCCTTCCTGGAGCCGGGACATAATTATACCCACCCGTTGGCTCTCACAACCTGAGGAGTGGGGCTTTAAGCGAAAATAGAGCCTACAACTCTCCCGAAAGAAGAGAAAAGTCTTCCGGTCCCCTGAGAACCGGTCAGGCAACTTGAGGTGGGGTTCAAGAGGTGAGGTGAGGGGCACTACCATGGTAGCATCAGGCTGGTTGACCCTCTGAGCCAGGGCCTGGACCTGTAGGGAGAGACCCTGCATTTGCTGAGCCAGGGTCTCAAGGGGGTCCATAGTAGTGTCAGGGACCAGGGTAGAGTAGGTATATGGGCTTGTGATTATGTAATGACAGGGATAGGGAAACAGACAAGTGAACTCTAATCTACCCGCCACTCAGTCCCTGCCTACTTGCAACGACCCGCCCTAGGCGACGGGGTACAACTGGGCGACGGTCCCTACGCTCAATAAGTGCACGACAGACAAACAGACAAGGGTACACAGAAGCTAAGGGGAAAAGGGGCAGTTGCCCACGGCAGCACCGTGAGCAACAAGAGAGGTGAACGAGCCGAGTCAAACCAGGAGAGTACGAGGTGCCAAACGCAGAGCAGGAGAGTAGTGAACAAGCCGAGTCAAACAGGAGTGCACGAGGTACCAAACGCAGAGCAGGAGAGTAGTCAGTAAGCCAGGGTCAATACGAAGCAGGGACAAATAGTTCAAGAAGCTGCAGCAGGGCCAGGAAACAAAACGAGAAGAATCACAAGCAAGGAGGAACAGGAAAGGCAGGTATAAATAGACAGAGGGCGGGAGCTAGCTCCGTCTGGCCAGGCTGTGATAGGCTCTCCCACTCCTAAGCCTGCCATCCTGAGTGGTGGAAGATGGAGTCAGTCTCACAGACATAGAAGCAGGTGCAGACTGATTACCTATGGGCGTAGACACAGAAGCTGTGCCTGGCAGATCCTTTACACTCTGCTTGTTAATTCATTTTGATACATAATAATACAATATAAATGGGACCATTGTTCAATACATCCTGTGATTCTTTAACCCCTTCCCGTCGTAAACAACTTTCAGATTTTCATTTTCGTTTTTTGCTCCCCACATTTTAAAAGCCATAACATCTTTATTTTCACGTCGATCTTGTCCTATGAGGGCTTGATTTTTGCGGGACGAGTTGTAGTTTTTCGTAGCACCACTTATTTTTCCGTATAATGTACTAGGAAATGGGGAAAAAAATATTTGTGGGGTAGAGAATGAAAAAAACAGCGATTCCTCCATGTTTTTTTGCGCGCCGTTTTTACGGAATTCACTGTGCAATGAAAACAACATGTTACCTTTATTCTGCGGGTCGACACGATGACGGCGATACCAAATATATATCGTTATTTCTGTATTTTACAAGTAAAAACCGAAGTGTAAAAAAGAAAATGTATTTTGTGTCGCCAAATTCCGAGAGCCAGAACTTTTTTATTTTTCCGTTGATTACGCGGTCTGAGGGCTTATTGTTTGCGGGATAAGCTGTCGTTTTTAATAATACCATTTTGGGGCACATGCGACGGTTTGAACACTTTTTATTTCACTTTGTGTGGGAGACGAGGTGACCAAAAAATAGACATTCTGGCGTTTACTATTCATTTTTTTTACGGCGTTCACCGTGCGGGGTAAATAATGACATATGGTAAGGCCGGGTTCACACACACTATTTACGGACATAATTCGGGCGTTTTAGCATTGAATTACATCCGAAAATGCGGCTCAAAAGCGTCGGCAAACATCTGCCTATTCATTTGAATGGGTCTTACGATGTTCTGTGCCAACGGTCATTTTTTTTACGTGTCGCTGTCAAAAGGCGGCGCGTAAAAAAGACGCCCGCGCCAAAGAAGTGCCTGTCGCTTCTTCAGACGTAAATGGAGCCGTTTCCCATGGACTCCATAGAAAAATAGCTCCAATTACGTCCGTAATGGACGCAGCGAAAGACGCCTGCACATGCACATTCTCCTGAAAACAGCACCGTAATCTCAGCCGTAACGGACGCTGCCGTGTGAACAGACCCTAATAGTTCAGACTTTTACGGACGCGGCGATACCAATTATGTTTATTTATTTATTTTTTACTATGCTTTAGGGGGAAAATGGGAAAAGGTTTTTTTTGAACTTTTAATATATATATTTTTTTTTTACACAAATTTTTTTTAAATTTAACTCATTTTTACTTTTCCTATTAGTCCCCCCCCCCCCCCCAGGGGACTTCAACCAGCGATCGTTAGAGCGAGGCACTATATACTGCAATACTAATGTATACTAATCTATTGCAGTATATCGTGATTCTGACAGGCCAGAGGCAGGACTTAATAGGTGCACAAAGATGGCGGACCTGGGGGCCTTCAATAGGACCCCAGGCAGCCATAGCAACCATGGACTGTACCTGAACATTATATAATCCATGAGTGATGAACTGTACCTGAACATTATATACTCTATGAGTGATGGCCTGTACCTGAACATTATATACTCCATGAGTGATGGACTGTACCTGAACATTATATACTCTATGAGTGATGGACTGTACCTGAACATTATGTACTCTATGAGTGATGGCCTGTACCTGAACATTATATACTCCATGAGTGATGGACTGTACCTGAACATTATATACTCTATGAGTGATGGACTGTACCTGAACATTATATACTCCATGAGTGATGGACTGTACCTGAACATTATATACTCTATGAGTGATGGACTGTACCTGAACATTATATACTCCATGAGTGATGGACTGTACCTGAACATTGTATACTCTATGAGTGATGGACTGTACCTGAACATTATATACTCCATGAGTGATGGACTGTACCTGAACATTGTATACTCTATGAGTGATGAACTGTACCTGAACATTATATACTCTCTGAGTGATGGACTGTACCTGAACATTATATACTCTATGAGTGATGGATTGTACCTGAACATTATATACTCCATGAGTGATGGATTGTACCTGAACATTATATACTCTATGAGTGATGGACTGTACCTGAACATTATATACTCCATGAGTGATGGACTGTACCTGAACATTATGTACTCTATGAGTGATGGATTGTACTTGAACATTATATACTCTATGAGTGATGGATTGTACCTGAACATTATATACTCTATGAGTGATGGATTGTACCTGAACATTGTATACTCTATGAGTGATGCACTGTACCTGAACATTATATACTCCATGAGTGATGGACTGTACCTGAACATTATATACTCTATGAGTGATGGACTGTACCTGAACATTATATACTCCATGAGTGATGGACTGTACCTGAACATTATATATTCCATGAGTGATGGATTGTACCTGAACATTATATACTTTATGAGTGATGGAATGTACCTGAACATTATGTACTCTATGAGTGATGGACTCTACCTGAACATTATATACTTCATGAGTGATGGACTGTACCTGAACATGATGTACTCTATGAGTGATGGATTGTACCTGAACATAATATACTTCATGAGTGATGGACTGTACCTGAACATTATATACTCTATGAGTGATGGATTGTACTTGAACATTATATACTCTATGAGTGATGGATTGTACCTGAACATTATATACTCTATGAGTGATGGATTGTACCTGAACATTGTATACTCTATGAGTGATGCACTGTACCTGAACATTATATACTCCATGAGTGATGGACTGTACCTGAACATTATATACTCCATGAGTGATGGACTGTACCTGAACATTGTATACTCTATGAGTGATGGACTGTACCTGAACATTATATACTCCATGAGTGATGGACTGTACCTTAACATTATATACTCTATGAGCGATGGACTGTACCTGAACATTATATACTCCATGAGTGATGGACTGTACCTGAACATTATATACTCTATGAGTGATGGACTGTACCTGAACATTATATACTCTATGAGTGATGGACTGTACCTGAACATTATATACTCTATGAGTGATGGACTGTACCTGAACTTTATATACTCCATGAGTGATGGACTGTACCTGAACATTATATACTCCATGAGTGATGGACTGTACCTTAACATTATATACTCTATGAGCGATGGACTGTACCTGAACATTATATACTCCATGAGTGATGGACTGTACCTGAACATTATATACTCTATGAGTGATGGACTGTACCTGAACATTATATACTCCATGAGTGATGGATTGTACCTGAACATTATATACTCCATGAGTGATGGACTGTACCTGAACATTATATACTCCATGAGTGATGGACTGTACCTGAACATTATATACTCCATGAGTGATGGACTGTACCTGAACATTATATATTCCATGAGTGATGGATTGTACCTGAACATTATATACTCCATCAGTGATGAACTGTACCTGAACATTATATACTCTGAGTGATGGACTGTACCTGAACATTATATACTCTATGAGTGATGAACTGTACCTGAACATTATATACTCTGAGTGATAGACTGTACCTGAACATTATATACTCTGAGTGATAGACTGTACCTGAACATGATATACTCTATGAGTGATGGCCTGTACCTGAACATTATATAATCTATGAGTGATTGACTGTACCTGAACATTATATACTCTATGAGTGATGGCCTGTACCTGAACATTATATAATCTATGAGTGATGGACTGTACCTGAACATTATATACTCCATGAGTGATGGATTGTACCTGAACATTATATACTCTATGAGTGATGGATTGTACCTGAACATTATATACTCTATGAGTAATGGACTGTACCTGAACATTATATACTCTATGAGTGATGAACTGTACCTGAACATTATATACTCTGAGTGATAGACTGTACCTGAACATTATATACTCTGAGTGATGGACTGTACCTGAACATTATATACTCTATGAGTGATGGCCTGTACCTGAACATTATATAATCTATGAGTGATGGCCTGTAACTGAACATTATATACTCTATGAGTGATGAACTGTACCTGAACATTATATACTCTGAGTGATAGACTGTACCTGAACATGATATACTCTATGAGTGATGGACTGTACCTGAACATTATATACTCTATGAGTGATGGCCTGTACCTGAACATTATATAATCTATGAGTGATGGCCTGTACCTGAACATTATATACTCCATGAGTGATGGACTGTACCTGAACATTATATATTCCATGAGTGATGGATTGTACCTGAACATTATATACTCCATGAGTGATGAACTGTACCTGAACATTATATACTCTGAGTGATGGACTGTACCTGAACATTATATACTCTATGAGTGATGAACTGTACCTGAACATTATATACTCTGAGTGATAGACTGTACCTGAACATTATATACTCTGAGTGATAGACTGTACCTGAACATGATATACTCTATGAGTGATGGCCTGTACCTGAACATTATATAATCTATGAGTGATGGCCTGTAACTGAACATTATATACTCTATGAGTGATGAACTGTACCTGAACATTATATACTCTGAGTGATAGACTGTACCTGAACATGATATACTCTATGAGTGATGGACTGTACCTGAACATTATATACTCTATGAGTGATGGCCTGTACCTGAACATTATATAATCTATGAGTGATGGACTGTACCTGAACATTATATACTCCATGAGTGATGGATTGTACCTGAACATTATATACTCTATGAGTGATGGATTGTACCTGAACATTATATACTCTATGAGTAATGGACTGTACCTGAACATTATATACTCTATGAGTGATGAACTGTACCTGAACATTATATACTCTGAGTGATAGACTGTACCTGAACATTATATACTCTGAGTGATAGACTGTACCTGAACATGATATACTCTATGAGTGATGGACTGTACCTGAACATTATATACTCTATGAGTGATGGCCTGTACCTGAACATTATATAATCTATGAGTGATGGACTGTACCTGAACATTATATACTCCATGAGTGATGGATTGTACCTGAACATTATATACTCTATGAGTGATGGATTGTACCTGAACATTATATACTCTATGAGTAATGGACTGTACCTGAACATTATATACTCTATGAGTGATGAACTGTACCTGAACATTATATACTCTGAGTGATAGACTGTACCTGAACATTATATACTCTGAGTGATAGACTGTACCTGAACATGATATACTCTATGAGTGATGGACTGTACCTGAACATTATATACTCTATGAGTGATGGCCTGTACCTGAACATTCTATAATCTATGAGTGATGGATTGTACCTGAACATTATATACTCCATGAGTGATGGATTGTACCTGAACATTATATACTCTATGAGTGATGGATTGTACCTGAACATTATATACTCTATGAGTGATGGACTGTACCTGAACATTATGTACTCTATGAGTGATGGACTGTACCTGAACATTATATACTCTATGAGTGATGGTTTGTTCCTGAACATTATATACTCTATGAGTGATGGATTGTACCTGAACATTATATACTCTATGAGTGATGGACTGTACCTGAACATTATGTACTCTATGAGTGATGGACTGTACCTGAACATTATATACTCTATGAGTGATGGACTGTACCTGAACATTATGTACTCTATGAGTGATGGATTGTACCTGAACATTATATACTCTATGAGTGATGGACTGTACCTGAACATTATGTACTCTATGAGTGATGGATTGTACCTGAACATTATATACTCTATGAGTGATGGACTGTACCTGAACATGATATACCCTATGAGAGATGGACTGTACCTGAACTTTATATACTCTATGAGTGATGGACTGTACCTGAACATTATATACTACATGAGTGATGGATTGTACCTGAACATTATATACTCTATGAGTGATGGACTGTACCTGAACATTATATACTCTATGAGTGATGGACTGTATCTGAACATTATATACTCTATGAGTGATGGACTGTATCTGAACATTATATACTCTATGAGTGATGGATTGTACCTGAATATTATATACTCCATGAGTGATGGATTGTACCTGACCATTATATACTCTATGAGTGATGGATTGCACCTGAACATTATATACTCCATGAGTGATGGATTGTACCTGAACATTATATACTTCATGAGTGATGGATTGTACCTGAATATAATATACTCTATGAGTGATGGACTGTACCTGAACAATATATACTCTGAGTGATAGATTGTACCTGAACATTATATACTCCATGAATGATGGATTGTACCTGAACATTATATACTCTATGAGTGATGAACTGTACCTGAACATTATATACTCTATGAGTGATGGACTGTACCTGAACATTATATACTCTATGAGTGATGGACTGTAACTGAACTTTATATACTCCATGAGTGATGGACTGTACCTGAACTTTATATACTCCATGAGTGATGGACTTTACCTGAACATTATATACTCCATGAGTGATGTACTTTACTGGAACATTATATACTCTATGAGTGATGGACTGTACCTGAACATTATATACTCTATAAATGATGGATTGTACCTGAACATTATATACTCTATGAGTGATGGACTGTACCTGAACATTATATACTCTATGAGTGATGGACTGTACCTGAACTTTATATACTCCATGAGTGATGGACTGTACCTGAACATTATATACTCTATGAGTGATGGACTGTACCTGAACTTTATATACTCCATGAGTGATGGACTGTACCTGAACATTATATACTCCATGAGTGATGCACTTTACTGGAACATTATATACTCTATGAGTGATGGACTGTACCTGAACATTATATACTCTATAAATGATGGATTGTACCTGAACATTATATACTCTATGAGTGATGGACTGTACCTGAACTTTATATACTCCATGAATGATGGATTGTACCTGAACATTATATACTCTATAAATGATGGATTGTACCTGAACATTATATACTCTATGAGTGATGGACTGTACCTGAACTTTATATACTCCATGAGTGATGGACTGTACCTGAACATTATATACTCTATGAGTGATGGACTGTACCTGAACTTTATATACTCCATGAGTGATGGACTGTACCTGAAAATTATATACTCTATGAGTGATGGACTGTATCTGAACATTATATACTCTATGACTGATGGATTGTACCTGAACATTATATACTCCATGAGTGATGGACTGTACCTGAATATTATATACTCTATGACTGATGGATTGTACCTGAACATTATATACTCCATGAGTGATGGACTTTACCTGAACTTTATATACTCCATGAGTGATGGACTGTACCTGAACATTATATACTCTATGAGTGATGGACTGTACCTGAACATTATATACTCTATGACTGATGGATTGTACCTGAACATTATATACTCCATGAGTGATGGACTGTACCTGAACTTTATATACTCCATGAGTGATGGACTGTACCTGAACATTATATACTCCATGAGTGATGTACTTTACTGGAATATTATATACTCTATGAGTGATGAACTGTACCTGAACATTATATACTTCATGAGTGATGGATTGTACCTGAACATTATATAATCCATGAGTGATGGACTGTACCTGAACATTATATACTCCATGAGTGATGGACTGTACCTGAACTTTATATACTCCATGAGTGATGGACTGTACCTGAACATTATATACTCTATGAGTGATGGACTGTACCTGAACTTTATATACTCCATGAGTGATGGACTGTACCTGAACATTATATACTCCATGAGTGATGTACTTTACTGGAACATTATATACTCTATGAGTGATGGACTGTACCTGAACATTATATACTCCATGAGTGATGGACTGTACCTGAACATTATATACTGTATGAGTGATGGACTGTACCTGAACATTATATATTCCATGAGTAATGGATTGTACCTGAACATTATATACTTTATAAGTGATGGAATGTATCTGAACATTATGTACTCTATGAGTGATGGACTCTACCTGAACATTATATACTTCATGAGTGATGGACTGTACCTGAACATTATGTACTCTATGAGTGATGGATTGTACCTGAACATTATATACTCTATGAGTGATGGATTGTACCTGAACATTATATACTCTATGAGTGATGAACTGTACCTGAACATTATATACTCTATGAGTGATGGACTGTATCTGAACATTATATACTCTATGAGTGATGGATTGTACCTGAATATTATATACTCCATGAGTGATGGATTGTACCTGACCATTATATACTCTATGAGTGATGGATTGCACCTGAACATTATATACTCCATGAGTGATGGATTGTACCTGTACATTATATACTTCATGAGTGATGGATTGTACCTGAATATAATATACTCTATGAGTGATGGACTGTACCTGAACAATATATACTCTGAGTGATAGATTGTACCTGAACATTATATACTCCATGAGTGATGGATTGTACCTGAACATTATATACTCCATGAATGATGGATTGTACCTGAACATTATATACTCTATGAGTGATGAACTGTACCTGAACATTATATACTCTATGAGTGATGGACTGTACCTGAACATTATATACTCTATGAGTGATGGACTGTACCTGAACATTATATACTCTATGAGTGATGGACTGTACCTGAACATTATATACTTCATGAGTGATGGATTGTACCTGAACATTATATACTCTATGACTGATGGACTGTACCTGAACATTATATACTCCATGAGTGATGGACTGTACCTGAACTTTATATACTCCATGAGTGATGGACTGTACCTGAACATTATATACTCTATGAGTGATAGACTGTACCTGAACTTTATATACTCCATGAGTGATGGACTGTACCTGAACATTATATACTCCAGCTCAACCAGCGATCGTTAGAGCGAGGCACTATATACTGCAATACTAATGTATACTAATCTATTGCAGTATATCGTGATTCTGACAGGCCAGAGGCAGGACTTAATAGGTGCACAAAGATGGCGGACCTGGGGGCCTTCAATAGGACCCCAGGCAGCCATAGCAACCATGGACTGTACCTCTATGAGTGATGGATTGTACCTGAACATAATATACTTCATGAGTGATGGATTGTACCTGAATATTATATACTCTATGAGTGATGGACTGTACCTGAACAATATATACTCTTAGTGATAGATTGTACCTAAACATTATATACTCGATGAGTGATGGACTGTACCTGAACATTATATACTCAATGAGTGATGGACTGTAACTAAACATTATATACTCCATGAGTGATGGATTGTACCAGACCATTATATACTCTATGAGTGATGGATTGTACCTGAACATTATATATTCTATGAGTGATGAACTATACCTGAACATTATATACTTCATGAGTGATGGATTGTACCTGAATATTAAATACTCTATGAGTGATGGACTGTACCTGAACATTATATACTCTGAGTGATGGATTGTACCTGAACATTATGTACTCCATGAGTGATGGACTGTACCTGAATATTATATACTCTATGAGTGATGGACTGTACCTGAACATTATATACTCTATGAGTGATGGACTGTACCTGAACATTATATACTCCATGAGTGATGGATTGTACCTGAACATTATATATTCCATGAGTGATGGACTGTACCTGAACATTATATACTCCATGAGTGATGGACTGTACCTGAACATTATATACTCCATGAGTGATGTACTTTACTGGAACATTATATACTCTATGAGTGATGGACTGTACCTGAACATTATATACTCTATAAATGATGGATTGTACCTGAACATTATATACTCTATGAGTGATGGACTGTACCTGAACATTATATACTCTATGAGTGATGGACTGTACCTGAACTTTATATACTCCATGAGTGATGGACTGTACCTGAACATTATATACTCTATGAGTGATGGACTGTACCTGAACTTTATATACTCCATGAGTGATGGACTGTACCTGAACATTATATACTCCATGAGTGATGTACTTTACTGGAACATTATATACTCTATGAGTGATGGACTGTACCTGAACATTATATACTCTATAAATGATGGATTGTACCTGAACATTATATACTCTATGAGTGATGGACTGTACCTGAACTTTATATACTCCATGAATGATGGATTGTACCTGAACATTATATACTCTATAAATGATGGATTGTACCTGAACATTATATACTCTATGAGTGATGGACTGTACCTGAACTTTATATACTCCATGAGTGATGGACTGTACCTGAACATTATATACTCTATGAGTGATGGACTGTACCTGAACTTTATATACTCCATGAGTGATGGACTGTACCTGAAAATTATATACTCTATGAGTGATGGACTGTATCTGAACATTATATACTCTATGACTGATGGATTGTACCTGAACATTATATACTCCATGAGTGATGGACTGTACCTGAACATTATATACTCTATGAGTGATGGACTGTACCTGAACATTATATACTCTATGACTGATGGATTGTACCTGAACATTATATACTCCATGAGTGATGGACTGTACCTGAACTTTATATACTCCATGAGTGATGGACTGTACCTGAACATTATATACTCCATGAGTGATGTACTTTACTGGAACATTATATACTCTATGAGTGATGAACTGTACCTGAACATTATATACTTCATGAGTGATGGATTGTACCTGAACATTATATACTCCATGAGTGATGGACTGTACCTGAACATTATATACTCCATGAGTGATGGACTGTACCTGAACTTTATATACTCCATGAGTGATGGACTGTACCTGAACATTATATACTCTATGAGTGATGGACTGTACCTGAACTTTATATACTCCATGAGTGATGGACTGTACCTGAACATTATATACTCCATGAGTGATGTACTTTACTGGAACATTATATACTCTATGAGTGATGGACTGTACCTGAACATTATATACTCCATGAGTGATGGACTGTACCTGAACATTATATACTCCATGAGTGATGGACTGTACCTGAACATTATATACTTTATAAGTGATGGAATGTATCTGAACATTATGTACTCTATGAGTGATGGACTCTACCTGAACATTATATACTTCATGAGTGATGGACTGTACCTGAACATGATGTACTCTATGAGTGATGGATTGTACCTGAACATTATATACTTTATGAGTGATGGAATGTACCTGAACATTATGTACTCTATGAGTGATGGACTGTACCTGAACATTATATACTCTATAAATGATGGATTGTACCTGAACATTATATACTCTATGAGTGATGGACTGTACCTGAACATTATATACTCTATGAGTGATGGACTGTACCTGAACTTTATATACTCCATGAGTGATGGACTGTACCTGAACATTATATACTCTATGAGTGATGGACTGTACCTGAACTTTATATACTCCATGAGTGATGGACTGTACCTGAACATTATATACTCCATGAGTGATGTACTTTACTGGAACATTATATACTCTATGAGTGATGGACTGTACCTGAACATTATATACTCTATAAATGATGGATTGTACCTGAACATTATATACTCTATGAGTGATGGACTGTACCTGAACTTTATATACTCCATGAATGATGGATTGTACCTGAACATTATATACTCTATAAATGATGGATTGTACCTGAACATTATATACTCTATGAGTGATGGACTGTACCTGAACTTTATATACTCCATGAGTGATGGACTGTACCTGAACATTATATACTCTATGAGTGATGGACTGTACCTGAACTTTATATACTCCATGAGTGATGGACTGTACCTGAAAATTATATACTCTATGAGTGATGGACTGTATCTGAACATTATATACTCTATGACTGATGGATTGTACCTGAACATTATATACTCCATGAGTGATGGACTGTACCTGAATATTATATACTCTATGACTGATGGATTGTACCTGAACATTATATACTCCATGAGTGATGGACTGTACCTGAACTTTATATACTCCATGAGTGATGGACTGTACCTGAACATTATATACTCTATGAGTGATGGACTGTACCTGAACATTATATACTCTATGACTGATGGATTGTACCTGAACATTATATACTCCATGAGTGATGGACTGTACCTGAACTTTATATACTCCATGAGTGATGGACTGTACCTGAACATTATATACTCCATGAGTGATGTACTTTACTGGAACATTATATACTCTATGAGTGATGAACTGTACCTGAACATTATATACTTCATGAGTGATGGATTGTACCTGAACATTATATACTCCATGAGTGATGGACTGTACCTGAACATTATATACTCCATGAGTGATGGACTGTACCTGAACTTTATATACTCCATGAGTGATGGACTGTACCTGAACATTATATACTCTATGAGTGATGGACTGTACCTGAACTTTATATACTCCATGAGTGATGGACTGTACCTGAACATTATATACTCCATGAGTGATGTACTTTACTGGAACATTATATACTCTATGAGTGATGGACTGTACCTGAACATTATATACTCCATGAGTGATGGACTGTACCTGAACATTATATACTGTATGAGTGATGGACTGTACCTGAACATTATATATTCCATGAGTAATGGATTGTACCTGAACATTATATACTTTATAAGTGATGGAATGTATCTGAACATTATGTACTCTATGAGTGATGGACTCTACCTGAACATTATATACTTCATGAGTGATGGACTGTACCTGAACATGATGTACTCTATGAGTGATGGATTGTACCTGAACATTATATACTTTATGAGTGATGGAATGTACCTGAACATTATGTACTCTATGAGTGATGGACTCTACCTGAACATTATATACTTCATGAGTGATGGACTGTACCTGAACATTATGTACTCTATGAGTGATGGATTGTACCTGAACATTATATACTCTATGAGTGATGGATTGTACCTGAACATTATATACTCTATGAGTGATGAACTGTACCTGAACATTATATACTCTATGAGTGATGGACTGTATCTGAACATTATATACTCTATGAGTGATGGATTGTACCTGAATATTATATACTCCATGAGTGATGGATTGTACCTGACCATTATATACTCTATGAGTGATGGATTGCACCTGAACATTATATACTCCATGAGTGATGGATTGTACCTGTACATTATATACTTCATGAGTGATGGATTGTACCTGAATATAATATACTCTATGAGTGATGGACTGTACCTGAACAATATATACTCTGAGTGATAGATTGTACCTGAACATTATATACTCCATGAGTGATGGATTGTACCTGAACATTATATACTCCATGAATGATGGATTGTACCTGAACATTATATACTCTATGAGTGATGAACTGTACCTGAACATTATATACTGTATGAGTGATGGACTGTACCTGAACATTATATACTCTATGAGTGATGGACTGTACCTGAACATTATATACTCTATGAGTGATGGACTGCACCTGAACATTATATACTTCATGAGTGATGGATTGTACCTGAACATTATATACTCTATGACTGATGGACTGTACCTGAACATTATATACTCCATGAGTGATGGACTGTACCTGAACTTTATATACTCCATGAGTGATGGACTGTACCTGAACATTATATACTCTATGAGTGATAGACTGTACCTGAACTTTATATACTCCATGAGTGATGGACTGTACCTGAACATTATATACTCCAGCTCAACCAGCGATCGTTAGAGCGAGGCACTATATACTGCAATACTAATGTATACTAATCTATTGCAGTATATCGTGATTCTGACAGGCCAGAGGCAGGACTTAATAGGTGCACAAAGATGGCGGACCTGGGGGCCTTCAATAGGACCCCAGGCAGCCATAGCAACCATGGACTGTACCTCTATGAGTGATGGATTGTACCTGAACATAATATACTTCATGAGTGATGGATTGTACCTGAATATTATATACTCTATGAGTGATGGACTGTACCTGAACAATATATACTCTTAGTGATAGATTGTACCTAAACATTATATACTCGATGAGTGATGGACTGTACCTGAACATTATATACTTCATGAGTGATGGATTGTACCTGAATATTAAATACTCTATGAGTGATGGACTGTACCTGAACATTATATACTCTGAGTGATGGATTGTACCTGAACATTATGTACTCCATGAGTGATGGACTGTACCTGAATATTATATACTCTATGAGTGATGGACTGTACCTGAACATTATATACTCTATGAGTGATGGACTGTACCTGAACATTATATACTCCATGAGTGATGGATTGTACCTGAACATTATATATTCCATGAGTGATGGACTGTACCTGAACATTATATACTCTATGAGTGATGGACTGTACCTGAACATTATATACTCTATGAGTGATGGACTGTACCTGAACATTATATACTCCATGAGTGATGGACTGTACCTGAACTTTATATACTCCATGAGTGATGGACTGTACCTGAACATTATATACTCTATGAGTGATGGACTGTACCTGAACATTATATACTCTATGACTGATGGATTGTACCTGAACATTATATACTCCATGAGTGATGGACTGTACCTGAACTTTATATACTCCATGAGTGATGGACTGTACCTGAACATTATATACTCCATGAGTGATGTACTTTACTGGAACATTATATACTCTATGAGTGATGAACTGTACCTGAACATTATATACTTCATGAGTGATGGATTGTACCTGAACATTATATACTCCATGAGTGATGGACTGTACCTGAACATTATATACTCCATGAGTGATGGACTGTACCTGAACTTTATATACTCCATGAGTGATGGACTGTACCTGAACATTATATACTCTATGAGTGATGGACTGTACCTGAACTTTATATACTCCATGAGTGATGGACTGTACCTGAACATTATATACTCCATGAGTGATGTACTTTACTGGAACATTATATACTCTATGAGTGATGGACTGTACCTGAACATTATATACTCCATGAGTGATGGACTGTACCTGAACATTATATACTGTATGAGTGATGGACTGTACCTGAACATTATATATTCCATGAGTAATGGATTGTACCTGAACATTATATACTTTATAAGTGATGGAATGTATCTGAACATTATGTACTCTATGAGTGATGGACTCTACCTGAACATTATATACTTCATGAGTGATGGACTGTACCTGAACATGATGTACTCTATGAGTGATGGATTGTACCTGAACATTATATACTTTATGAGTGATGGAATGTACCTGAACATTATGTACTCTATGAGTGATGGACTCTACCTGAACATTATATACTTCATGAGTGATGGACTGTACCTGAACATTATGTACTCTATGAGTGATGGATTGTACCTGAACATTATATACTCTATGAGTGATGGATTGTACCTGAACATTATATACTCTATGAGTGATGAACTGTACCTGAACATTATATACTCTATGAGTGATGGACTGTATCTGAACATTATATACTCTATGAGTGATGGATTGTACCTGAATATTATATACTCCATGAGTGATGGATTGTACCTGACCATTATATACTCTATGAGTGATGGATTGCACCTGAACATTATATACTCCATGAGTGATGGATTGTACCTGTACATTATATACTTCATGAGTGATGGATTGTACCTGAATATAATATACTCTATGAGTGATGGACTGTACCTGAACAATATATACTCTGAGTGATAGATTGTACCTGAACATTATATACTCCATGAGTGATGGATTGTACCTGAACATTATATACTCCATGAATGATGGATTGTACCTGAACATTATATACTCTATGAGTGATGAACTGTACCTGAACATTATATACTCTATGAGTGATGGACTGTACCTGAACATTATATACTCTATGAGTGATGGACTGTACCTGAACATTATATACTCTATGAGTGATGGACTGCACCTGAACATTATATACTTCATGAGTGATGGATTGTACCTGAACATTATATACTCTATGACTGATGGACTGTACCTGAACATTATATACTCCATGAGTGATGGACTGTACCTGAACTTTATATACTCCATGAGTGATGGACTGTACCTGAACATTATATACTCTATGAGTGATAGACTGTACCTGAACTTTATATACTCCATGAGTGATGGACTGTACCTGAACATTATATACTCCAGCTCAACCAGCGATCGTTAGAGCGAGGCACTATATACTGCAATACTAATGTATACTAATCTATTGCAGTATATCGTGATTCTGACAGGCCAGAGGCAGGACTTAATAGGTGCACAAAGATGGCGGACCTGGGGGCCTTCAATAGGACCCCAGGCAGCCATAGCAACCATGGACTGTACCTCTATGAGTGATGGATTGTACCTGAACATAATATACTTCATGAGTGATGGATTGTACCTGAATATTATATACTCTATGAGTGATGGACTGTACCTGAACAATATATACTCTTAGTGATAGATTGTACCTAAACATTATATACTCGATGAGTGATGGACTGTACCTGAACATTATATACTTCATGAGTGATGGATTGTACCTGAATATTAAATACTCTATGAGTGATGGACTGTACCTGAACATTATATACTCTGAGTGATGGATTGTACCTGAACATTATGTACTCCATGAGTGATGGACTGTACCTGAATATTATATACTCTATGAGTGATGGACTGTACCTGAACATTATATACTCTATGAGTGATGGACTGTACCTGAACATTATATACTCCATGAGTGATGGATTGTACCTGAACATTATATATTCCATGAGTGATGGACTGTACCTGAACATTATATACTCTATGAGTGATGGACTGTACCTGAACATTATATACTCTATGAGTGATGGACTGTACCTGAACATTATATACTCCATGAGTGATGGACTGTACCTGAACATTATATACTCTATGAGTGATGGACTGTACCTGAACATTATATACTCCATGAGTGATGGACTGTACCTGAACATTATATACTCTATGAGTGATGGACTGTACCTGAACATTATATATTCCATGAGTGATGGATTGTACCTGAACATTATATACTTTATGAGTGATGGAATGTACCTGAACATTATGTACTCTATGAGTGATGGACTCTACCTGAACATTATATACTTCATGAGTGATGGATTGTACCTGAATATTAAATACTCTATGAGTGATGGACTGTACCTGAACATTATATACTCTGAGTGATGGATTGTACCTGAACATTATGTACTCCATGAGTGATGGACTGTACCTGAATATTATATACTCTATGAGTGATGGACTGTACCTGAACATTATATACTCTATGAGTGATGGACTGTACCTGAACATTATATACTCCATGAGTGATGGATTGTACCTGAGCATTATATATTCCATGAGTGATGGACTGTACCTGAACATTATATACTCTATGAGTGATGGACTGTACCTGAACATTATATACTCCATGAGTGATGGATTGTACCTGAACATTATATACTCCATGAGTGATGGACTGTACCTGAACATTATATACTCTATGAGTGATGGACTGTACCTGAACATTATATACTCCATGAGTGATGGACTGTACCTGAACATTATATATTCCATGAGTGATGGATTGTACCTGAACATTATATACTTTATGAGTGATGGAATGTACCTGAACATTATGTACTCTATGAGTGATGGACTCTACCTGAACATTATATACTTCATGAGTGATGGACTGTACCTGAACATGATGTACTCTATGAGTGATGGATTGTACCTGAACATAATATACTTCATGAGTGATGGACTGTACCTGAACATTATGTACTCTATGAGTGATGGATTGTACCTGAACATTATATACTCTATGAGTGATGGATTGTACCTGAACTTTATATACTCCATGAGTGATGGACTGTACCTGAACATTATGTACTCTATGAGTGATGGAATGTACCTGAACATTATGTACTCTATGAGTGATAGACTCTACCTGAACATTATATACTTCATGAGTGATGGACTGTACCTGAACATTATGTACTCTATGAGTGATGGACTGTACCTGAACATTATGTACTCTATGAGTGATGGATTGTACCTGAACATTATATACTCTATGAGTGATGGATTGTACCTGAACTTTATATACTCTATGAGTGATGGACTGTACCTGATCTTTATATACTCCATGAGTGATGGACTGTACCTGAACATTATATACTCTATGAGTGATGGACTGTACCTGAACTTTATATACTCCATGAGTGATGGACTGTACCTGAAAATTATATACTCTATGATTGATGGACTGTATCTGAACATTATATACTCTATGACTGATGGATTGTACCTGAACATTATATACTCCATGAGTGATGGACTGTACCTGAACATTATATACTCTATGACTGATGGATTGTACCTGAACATTATATACTCCATGAGTGATGGACTGTACCTGAACTTTATATACTCCATGAGTGATGGACTGTACCTGAACATTATATACTCTATGGGTGATGGACTGTACCTGAACATTATATACTCTATGACTGATGGATTGTACCTGAACATTATATACTCCATGAGTGACGGACTGTACCTGAACATTATATACTCCATGAGGTATGTACTTTACTGGAACATTATATACTCTATGAGTGATGGACTGTACCTGAACATTATATACTTCATGAGTGATGGATTGTACCTGAACATTATATACTCCATGAGTGATGGACTGTACCTGAACTTTATGTACTCCATGAGTGATGGACTGTACCTGAACATTATATACTTTATGAGTGATGGAATGTACCTGAACATTATGTACTCTATGAGTGATGGACTCTACCTGAACATAATATACTTCATGAGTGATGGACTGTACCTGAACATTATGTACTCTATGAGTGATGGATTGTACCTGAACATTATATACTCTATGAGTTATGGATTGTACCTGAACTTTATATACTCCATGAGTGATGGACTGTACCTGAACATTATGTACTCTATGAGTGATGGATTGTACCTGAACATTATATACTCTATAAGTGATGGATTGCACCTGAACATTATATACTCTATGAGTGATGGACTGTACCTGAACATTATATACTCTATGAGTGATTGTACCTGAACATTATATACTCCATGAGGGATGGATTGTACCTGAACATTATATACTCTATGAGTGATGGATTGCACCTGAACATTAGATACTCTATGATTGATGGACTTTACTGGAACATTATATACTCCATGAGGGATGGACTGTACCTGAACATTATATACTCTATGAGTGATTGATTGCACCTGAACATTATATACTCTATGGGTGATGGACTGTACCTGAACATTATATACTCTATGAGTGATGGATTGCACCTGAACATTATATACTCCATGAGTGATGGATTGTACCTGAACTTTATATACTCTATGAGTGATGGACTGTACCTGAACATTATATACTCTATGAGTGATGGACTGTACCTGAACGTTATATACTCTATGAGTGATTGTACCTGAACATTATACACTCCATGAGGGATGGATTGCACCTGAACATTATATACTCTATGAGTGATGGACTCTACCTGAACATTATATACTCTATGAGTGATTGTACCTGAACATTATATACTCTATGAGTGATTGTACCTGAACATTATATACTCCATGAGGGATGGATTGTACCTGAACATTATATACTCTATGAGTGATGGACTCTACCTGAACATTATATACTCTATGAGTGATTGTACCTGAACATTATATACTCTATGAGTGATTGTACCTGAACATTATATACTCTATGAGTGATGGACTCTACCTGAACATTATATACTCTATGAGTGATTGTACCTGAACATTATATACTCCATGAGGGATGGATTGTACCTGAACATTATATACTCTATGAGTTATGGATTGCACCTGAACATTAGATACTCTATGAGTGATGGACTTTACTGGAACATTATATACTCCATGACTGATGGAATGTACCTGAACATTATATACTCTATGAGTGATGGACTGTACCTGAACTTTATATACTCTATGAGTGATGGACTGTACCTGAACTTTATATACTCTATGTGTGATGGATTGTATCTGAACATTATATACTCTATGAGTGATGGACTGTACCTGAACATTATATACTCCATGAGGGATGGATTGTACCTGTACATTATATACTCTATGAGTGATGGATTGCACCTGAACATTAGATACTCTATGAGTGATGGACTTTACTGGAACATTATATACTCCATGACTGATGGAATGTACCTGAACATTATATACTCTATGAGTGATGGATTGTACCTGAACATTATATACTCTATGAGTGATGGATTGTACCTGAACCTTATATACTCCATGAGTGATGGACTGTACCTGAACATTATATACTCTATGAGTGATGGACTGTACCTGAACATTATATACTCCATGAGTGATGGATTGTACCTGAACATTATATACTCCATGAGTGATGGACTGTACCTGAACATTATAAACTCTATGAGTGATGGACTGTACCTGAACATTATATACTCCATGAGTGATGGACTGTACCTGAACATTATATATTCCATGAGTGATGGATTGTACCTGAACATTATATACTTTATGAGTGATGGAATGTACCTGAACATTATGTACTCTATGAGTGATGGACTCTACCTGAACATTATATACTTCATGAGTGATGGACTGTACCTGAACATGATGTACTCTATGAGTGATGGATTGTACCTGAACATAATATACTTCATGAGTGATGGACTGTACCTGAACATTATGTACTCTATGAGTGATGGATTGTACCTGAACATTATATACTCTATGAGTGATGGATTGTACCTGAACTTTATATACTCCATGAGTGATGGACTGTACCTGAACATTATGTACTCTATGAGTGATGGAATGTACCTGAACATTATGTACTCTATGAGTGATGGACTCTACCTGAACATTATATACATCATGAGTGATGGACTGTACCTGAACATGATGTACTCTATGAGTGATGGATTGTACCTGAACATTATATACTCCATGAGTGATGGAATGTACCTGAACATTATGTACTCTATGAGTGATGGACTCTACCTGAACATTATATACTTCATGAGTGATGGACTGTACCTGAACATTATGTACTCTATGAGTGATGGATTGTACCTGAACATTATATACTCTATGAGTGATGGATTGTACCTGAACTTTATATACTCTATGAGTGATGGACTGTACCTGATCTTTATATACTCCATGAGTGATGGACTGTACCTGAACATTATATACTCTATGAGTGATGGACTGTACCTGAACTTTATATACTCCATGAGTGATGGACTGTACCTGAAAATTATATACTCTATGAGTGATGGACTGTATCTGAACATTATATACTCTATGACTGATGGATTGTACCTGAACATTATATACTCCATGAGTGATGGACTGTACCTGAACATTATATACTCTATGACTGATGGATTGTACCTGAACATTATATACTCCATGAGTGATGGACTGTACCTGAACTTTATATACTCCATGAGTGATGGACTGTACCTGAACATTATATACTCCATGAGTGATGTACTTTACTGGAACATTATATACTCTATGAGTGATGGACTGTACCTGAACATTATATACTTCATGAGTGATGGAATGTACCTGAACATTATATACTCTATGACTGATGGATTGTACCTGAACATTATATACTCCATGAGTGATGGACTGTACCTGAACTTTATATACTCCATGAGTGATGGACTGTACCTGAACATTATATACTCCATGAGTGATGTACTTTACTGGAACATTATATACTCTATGAGTGATGGACTGTACCTGAACATTATATACTTCATGAGTGATGGAATGTACCTGAACATTATGTACTCTATGAGTGATGGACTCTACCTGAACATTATATACTTCATGAGTGATGTACTGTACCTGAACATGATGTACTCTATGAGTGATGGATTGTACCTGAACATAATATACTTCATGAGTGATGGACTGTACCTGAACATTATGTACTCTATGAGTGATGGATTGTACCTGAACATTATATACTCTATGAGTGATGGATTGTACCTGAACTTTATATACTCCATGAGTGATTGACTGTACCTGAACATTATGTACTCTATGAGTGATGGATTGTACCTGAACATTATATACTCTATGAGTGATTGTACCTGAACATTATATACTCTATGAGTGATTGTACCTGAACATTATATACTCCATGAGGGATGGATTGTACCTGAACATTATATACTCTATGAGTGATGGACTCTACCTGAACATTATATACTCTATGAGTGATTGTACCTGAACATTATATACTCTATGAGTGATTGTACCTGAACATTATATACTCTATGAGTGATGGACTCTACCTGAACATTATATACTCTATGAGTGATTGTACCTGAACATTATATACTCCATGAGGGATGGATTGTACCTGAACATTATATACTCTATGAGTGATGGATTGCACCTGAACATTAGATACTCTATGAGTGATGGACTTTACTGGAACATTATATACTCCATGACTGATGGAATGTACCTGAACATTATATACTCTATGAGTGATGGACTGTACCTGAACTTTATATACTCTATGAGTGATGGACTGTACCTGAACTTTATATACTCTATGTGTGATGGATTGTATCTGAACATTATATACTCTATGAGTGATGGACTGTACCTGAACATTATATACTCCATGAGGGATGGATTGTACCTGTACATTATATACTCTATGAGTGATGGATTGCACCTGAACATTAGATACTCTATGAGTGATGGACTTTACTGGAACATTATATACTCCATGACTGATGGAATGTACCTGAACATTATATACTCTATGAGTGATGGATTGTACCTGAACATTATATACTCTATGAGTGATGGATTGTACCTGAACCTTATATACTCCATGAGAGATGGATTGTACCTGAACATTATATACTCCATGAGTGATGGACTGTACCTGAACTTTATATACTCTATGAGTGATGGATTGTACCTGAACATTATATACTCTATGAGTGATGGATTGTACCTGAACATTATATACTCCATGAGGGATGGATTGTACCTGAACATTATATACTCTATGAGTGATGGATTGTACCTGAACATTATACACTCTATGAGTGATGGACTGTACCTGAACATTATATACTCTATGAGTGATTGTACCTGAACATTATATACTCTATGAGTGATGGATTGTACCTGAACATTATATACTCTATGAGTGATGGATTGTACCTTAACATTATATACTCCATGAGTGATGGACTGTACCTGAACATTATATACTCCATGAGTGATGGACTGTACCTGAACATTATATACTCCATGAGTGATGGACTTTACTGGAACATTATATACTCTATGAGTGATGGACTGTACCTGAACATTATATACTTCATGAGTGATGGAATGTACCTGAACATTATGTACTCTATGAGTGATGGACTCTACCTGAACATTATATACTTCATGAGTGATGTACTGTACCTGAACATGATGTACTCTATGAGTGATGGATTGTACCTGAACATAATATACTTCATGAGTGATGGACTGTACCTGAACATTATGTACTCTATGAGTGATGGATTGTACCTGAACATTATATACTCTATGAGTGATGGATTGTACCTGAACTTTATATACTCCATGAGTGATTGACTGTACCTGAACATTATGTACTCTATGAGTGATGGATTGTACCTGAACATTATATACTCTATGAGTGATTGTACCTGAACATTATATACTCTATGAGTGATTGTACCTGAACATTATATACTCCATGAGGGATGGATTGTACCTGAACATTATATACTCTATGAGTGATGGACTCTACCTGAACATTATATACTCTATGAGTGATTGTACCTGAACATTATATACTCTATGAGTGATTGTACCTGAACATTATATACTCTATGAGTGATGGACTCTACCTGAACATTATATACTCTATGAGTGATTGTACCTGAACATTATATACTCCATGAGGGATGGATTGTACCTGAACATTATATACTCTATGAGTGATGGATTGCACCTGAACATTAGATACTCTATGAGTGATGGACTTTACTGGAACATTATATACTCCATGACTGATGGAATGTACCTGAACATTATATACTCTATGAGTGATGGACTGTACCTGAACTTTATATACTCTATGAGTGATGGACTGTACCTGAACTTTATATACTCTATGTGTGATGGATTGTATCTGAACATTATATACTCTATGAGTGATGGACTGTACCTGAACATTATATACTCCATGAGGGATGGATTGTACCTGTACATTATATACTCTATGAGTGATGGATTGCACCTGAACATTAGATACTCTATGAGTGATGGACTTTACTGGAACATTATATACTCCATGACTGATGGAATGTACCTGAACATTATATACTCTATGAGTGATGGATTGTACCTGAACATTATATACTCTATGAGTGATGGATTGTACCTGAACCTTATATACTCCATGAGAGATGGATTGTACCTGAACATTATATACTCTATGAGTGATGGATTGTACCTGAACATTATATACTCCATGAGTGATGGACTGTACCTGAACTTTATATACTCTATGAGTGATGGATTGTACCTGAACATTATATACTCTATGAGTGATGGATTGTACCTGAACATTATATACTCCATGAGGGATGGATTGTACCTGAACATTATATACTCTATGAGTGATGGATTGTACCTGAACATTATACACTCTATGAGTGATGGACTGTACCTGAACATTATATACTCTATGAGTGATTGTACCTGAACATTATATACTCTATGAGTGATGGATTGTACCTGAACATTATATACTCTATGAGTGATGGATTGTACCTTAACATTATATACTCCATGAGTGATGGACTGTACCTGAACATTATATACTCCATGAGTGATGGACTGTACCTGAACATTATATACTCCATGAGTGATGGACTTTACTGGAACATTATATACTCTATGAGTGATGGACTTTACTGGAACATTATATACTCTATGAGTGATGGACTGTACCTGAACATTATATACTTCATGAGTGATGGACTGTACCTGAACATTATATACTCCATGAGTGATGGATTGTACCTGAACATTATATACTCCATGAGTGATGGACTTTACTGGAACATTATATACTCTATGAGTGATGGACTTTACTGGAACATTATATACTTTATGAGTGATGGACTTTACTGGAACATTATATACTCTATGAGTGATGGACTGTACCTGAACATTATATACTCCATGAGTGATGGACTGTACCTGAACATTATATACTCTATGAGTGATGGACTGTACCTGAACATTATATACTCTATGAGTGATGGACTGTACCTGAACATTATATACTCCATGAGTGATGGACTGTACCTGAACATTATATACTCCATGAGTGATGGACTGTACCTGAACATTATATACTCCATGAGTGATGGACTTTACTGGAACATTATATACTCTATGAGTGATGGACTTTACTGGAACATTATATACTCTATGAGTGATGGACTGTACCTGAACATTACATACTCTATGAGTGATGGATTGTATCTGAACATTATATACTCTATGAGTGATAGACTGTACCTGAACATTATATACTCTATGAGTGATGGATTGTACCTGAACATTATATACTCTATGAGTGATGGATTGTACCTGAACATTATATACTCTATGAGTGATGGATTGTACCTGAACATTATATACTCTATGAGTGATGGATTGTACCTGAACATTATATACTGTATGAGTGATGGATTGTACCTGAACATTATATACTCCATGAGTGATGGACTTTACTGGAACATTATATACTCTATGAGTGATGGATTGTACCTGAACATTATATACTCCATGAGTGATGGACTGTACCTGAACATTATATACTCTATGAGTGATGGACTGTACCTGAACATTATATACTCTATGAGTGATGGACTTTACTGGAACATTATATACTCTATGAGTGATGGATTGTACCTGAACATTATATACTCTATGAGTGATGGACTGTACCTGAACATTATATACTCTATGAGTGATGGACTTTACTGGAACATTATGTACTCTATGAGTGATGGATTGTACCTGAACATTATATACTCTATGAGTGATGGACTGTACCTGAACATTATATACTCTATGAGTGATGGACTTTACTGGAACATTATATACTCTATGAGTGATGGACTTTACTGGAACATTATATACTCTATGAATGATGGACTGTACCTGAACATTATATACTCCATGAGTGATGGACTTTACTGGAACATTATATACATTTTCTTAGTATGGAGTAGTAATAAGTGATGTACAACATAAAGGACTAAAAGATGACGCTGGATAATGCGGACGACTCCACCAATCATTGTATCTCCATCTAGATTATAACAATGTCCTCATGTTGTATTATTGACGGCCACATTGTTTATTTATTAACATCTATTGTTCCTGTTTCTCTTCACTTCATATTTGTGGTTTTTTGTTTTATCAAATATTAAATGTTTCACTTTTAGGAGCACTGGTGTGATTGTGTTTTCTTCCCACACATTTGTGTATATTTATTTATTCATCACACATCCATGGATAACATGTAAATATTCGCCCAATTTTTCATAAATGCTCACACTTATATTATACACACACAACAGGACGACTCAGTGTAATATATACACAAATACACTACCGTTCAAAAGTTTGGGGTCACCCAGACAATTTTGTGTTTTCCATGAAAACTCACACTTATATTTATCAAATGAGTTGAAAATACAGTCCAGACATTGACGGTTAGAAATAATGATTTTCTCCTACAGACTTTGCTTTGGTCTTGGAATGCTCCATTTGCAGCAATTCCAGCATTGCAGACCTTTGGCATTCGAGCTGTTAATTTGCTGAGGTCATCGGGAGACATTTCCCCCCCCCCCCCCATGCTTCCAGAAGCCCCTCCCACAAGTTGGATTGGCTTGATGGGCACTTCTTGCGTACCATACGGTCAAGCTCCTCCCACAACAGCTCTATGGGGTTGAGATCTGGTGACTGCGCTGGCCACTCCATTACAGATAGAATACC
>NW_027461787.1:891134-1068634 GCF_050947455.1 Rhinoderma darwinii
GATATCGGCATTTTCTGGCTTTAGGTTTTGGTTTCATGATGGATTAAGTGCCTGGTTCTTTTCTGTTAATTGAACTAGTGCTTTAGGGCAGGTACCTTCATATATCTATAGGTTGTCTATACACTGAAGGCCTGGATTACTCAGGTGCTGGTTATACAGGTATTTTGGCAGGTGCTAAGGCCTTATTCACACGGATGTGTCCGTTTTGCGTGCACATAAAGTCCGTGTGTCCTCAGTATATGGTGCGTGGCTGAGTGATTTTGGCGCAGCCGGCATCTTGATGACATTCTGGTTTTATGTTTACACGCGGTGCTTTTCTGTTTTCATTCTTTTCACTACTGTAGCGCGCGGTACCCAGAAGCGCTTCCGTGTGCCGAGCGTGATTTGCACGCACTCATTGACTTCTATGGGAGCGTGCAGCGCGAAACACGGGCAAGTATAGGACATCTCGTGAGCTTTACGCAGCGTGAAATTCACTGGCAGTCTGAACGGCCCCATTCATTACATAGGTCCGGGCGACGCGCGTGAGAATCTCGCCCGCAGCACGCACGTATAACACGCTCGTGTGAATAAGGCCTTAGGGTGAGTTCACATGGGGCAGATAAGCTGCGTAAAAGCACGTAAGCGTATGCTCCCTGTGCGCTACAGAGTATTCTGGGCGCAAAACCGCAACAAACTGTGGTGCAATGCTTCACCCAGAATGTCCGCTGTGGAAAACTGCAGCACGTAGCACTGCGAGCCGGCGGCCGACCTCCGGGGATGACGTTTGATACCAGGAGACCACTGCAGCCTCTGATTGGCTGCAGCGGTCACATAAAGCATCATGCCAGGAGGCCGGCCTGGAGGAAAATACACAGACTTCTGGGTAAGTATAAGATTCTTTTCTCTGAGTTGCGTTTTTTGCAGCGAATCTTCCGCAAAAAAAGCAACAACTGATTCGTTGTGGGTGAATTCAATGGGGAAAATCAGCAACAAAGAAGCAGCGTTTACGCCGATCCATGTGACATCCTGCGGAATAAAACTCTGCTCCGCGCGTCCATTTCTGAGTGTTTTTCTGCTCCGTATTTCCGCAGCGTGCGGAGGAGATTTGTTCCATTTCATCCACTTTGCTGCTGCTGTATATCGAATATCGTTGTGGAAAATCGCAAGTATTTACGCAACGTGTGAACTTACCCTTAGGCCGAATTCAGCTGAGCGTAGTATACGTCCGTGTGCCGGCCGCTAAATCAACGTGTGAAGGGTCCGTTGAGTGATAGAACATGTCCTATCCGTTTTCACGGATTCCTCCATACACTCAAGTCTATGGGAATCCGTGACATCAGGACTCGCGCAGGTGCCACTCGCTTGTGAAAAACCTCCGTTTTTCAGGTCTAAGTTTGCGCTCCTTCATGTGAATCTGGCCTTAGACACAGCTTTAACCTACAGCCCCCGAAACCGCTCCACACATCCGCTCAGTGTTCTTCTCCACCATTACTGGTTAGACGCTTTCCACTCTCCTCTCCTAATCCCACCTCCCCACCTGAGCTCCCCCAATCCAACCTCCCCACCTGTGCTCCCCACATGCGCTCCCCTAATCCCACCTCCCCACCTGCGCTCCCCACACAATCCCACCTCCCCACCTGCGCTCCCCACCTCCGCTCCCCTAATCCCACCTCCCCACCTGCGCTCCCCACACAATCCCACCTCCCCACCTGCGCTCCCCACCTCCGCTCCCCTAATCCCACCTCCCCACCTGCGCTCCCCACACAATCCCACCTCCCCACCTGCGCTCCCCACCTCCGCTCCCCTAATCCCACCTCCCCACCTGCGCTCCCCACACAATCCCACCTCCCCACCTGCGCTCCCCACCTCCGCTCCCCTAATCCCACCTCCCCACCTGCGCTCCCCACACAATCCCACCTCCCCACCTGCGCTCCCCACCTCCGCTCCCCTAATCCCACCTCCCCACCTGCGCTCCCCACACAATCCCACCTCCCCACCTGCACTCCCCTAATCCCACCTCCCCACCTGTGCTCCCCCCTGCGCTCCCCACACAATCCCCCCTTACAGCGGAGTTTATCTCAGCCCTAGTTCAGTTCTCATGTCACTGTTCAAATGTGTTTTTTGCTACGACTTGTGATATTTTACCCGGATGTTACAAATATTTCTGCGCAGGGCCATTGTTTTGCCTTGATTCGTAGCTACAAAAAAACCATTTTGTGAGATCTCGGCCTTACCCATCCCTCTAATCTCTCACTCAGCACCAAAGAAAACACAAGGCACCTGCGATTTAGCCTAAACCAGTGTTGTCCCCCAATGTGGTGACAGGGGAGCTCCTGCCACGTCCGTCTCCATCACTTTCCACCTCTCAGTGTTTGGGGCATCTGAAATCATTGTCAGCTGTTACAGAAACGTCAGTGGTTCGTGGCGCGAGGGGCGCGTGCCCAAATCTCTCCACAATCGTCAGCCAATTGTATGTTCGTCCCCTGCCAGCGCCCCATGCGTCTCACTATAACGCACCTCACATTCAGGGGCCCCCCCTCCCATCATTCCCCTTCCAATAATATGAGATAATCAGAGAGTCCTTCCATAGCGTCACAGCAGTATCCACACGCCAGGATCCGAGGACGCTGAGGGTGGGGGTATAACATGATGTCCTGCACCGCTGCGTCTCAGCGCTCCAAATCCTACCACCGCTGTCCCTAAATGTGCGGACTTTGACTTGGGGCCAGGACTGGGCCCATCTGTAGCCCCTGCCACCCGTACAGCTGCACCACTGGTAACAGCGCTGTGATTCTATATATGTAGCATGATCCTGCAAGCCATAGATTATGCACCAGTCATATGACCGGCAGGTGTGAGGAGCATCATATGGGGCCGATCCGCCGTGTGTCTATTATTATGTATATGCACCAAATAGCAGGAAATCCTCAAACAATATACAGAGTGTCAGCCAAAGACATCACGAATGCCAGAGACGGACATTTCGGGCACCTGGGCCCGTCCGTAGAGTGACACGGCTTCATATACACATCTCTACTCCAGACTGGTCCATGGCCTCCTGCTATTCTCCTGTATGGGCAGCAGATGGCAGTATAACCCTCATCATCCTCACTCGGGCTCCTATGTGCTTTCCGGCCTGTTCTACCAGATTACAAGTCTCGCTGGAGATGATTGTCCTGGTCACCACTTTCAAAGTTCATGGCGAATGAGAATCAGCTTTGGGAACATTTGGGGACATGCTGCAGGACGCCATATAACAAGCCTCAGCCTGGCGGGGGCGCTGTCCGTCATAGGCAGGCCGGGTGGACATATCAGTTTCTGCGCCTCGGTCACACAGGAGAACCGCACAATCATGTGTTACACGTCTCCTCCTGTGGATATAGTTAGTGACCCCGTGGCTGTAATACCTGGTATCGCCACCTAAGATTGAAATGACCTCCACACGGCGTTTCTTAGATTCGTCTTTTCGGGTTTGGTCCTCATCCATCGCCTGGTTCTGATTTTGGGTTATTTGCAGCCTCCTCCCATGTTTCACATTTTTTCAGTAATGTTGAGGTTGTTGGGCAGCATTTTTAGTAGAGGTGTAGAGGAGGTAGCGCTGTTCTTGGGGGCCACCACCAATCCTTCGCGTTATCTCAGAAGAATCCAACTCAGGGCAAACAATCAAGATTTGGATGTAAAAATACCATAAATTCTTCAGGGAAAGGGAACAGTCAACGAACTGAAAAGAAAAATCCTCAAAGTAACAAGCAACCGCCGCACTCACCTGCTACTATATCCCCCAAAATATCCAATATTCCCGGCAGCACCCAAAGTACCGGCAAGTAACAGATAAAACCACACCCAGACTTATCCACCCGCTCATTATAACATCCACTGTGTCCACCAGAGGCAGAAGAGAGTCAGGCGGCAGGAGTGGCGGACCGCTGCACAGCTCAGCAATCGTCATGTGGACTAGTGGTACCGGACAGACCCAGGATCACATGACAGTGACGGACCACCATACTGTCATCCACTCAGCAATCATCATGTGGACTAGAGGTACCGGACAGACCAAGGATCACATGACCGTGACGGACCACCATACTGTCATCCACTCAGCAATCGTCATGTGGACTAGAGGTACCAGAAAGACCCAGGATCACATGACAGTGACGGACCACCATACTGTCATCCACTCAGCAATCATCATGTGGACTAGAGGTACCGGACAAACCCAGGATCACATGAAAGTGACGGACCACCATACTGTCATCCACTCAGCAATCGTCATGTGGACTAGAGGTACCGGACAGACCCAGGATCACATGACAGTGAGGACCACCATACTGTCATCCACTCAGCAATCTCCATGTGGACTAGTGGTACCGGACGGACCCAGGATCACATGACAGTGACGGACCACCATACTGTCATCCACTCAGCAATCGTCATGTGGACTAGAGGTACCGGACAGACCCAGGATCACATGACAGTGAGGACCACCATACTGTCATCCACTCAGCAATCTCCATGTGGACTAGTGGTACCGGACGGACCCAGGATCACATGACAGTGACGGACCACCATACTGTCATCCACTCAGCAATCATCATGTGGACTAGAGGTACCGGACAGACCAAGGATCACATGACAGTGACGGACCACCATACTGTCATCCACTCAGCAATCATCATGTTGACTAGAGGTACCGGACAAACCCAGGATCACATAACAGTGACGGACCACCATACTGTCATCCACTCAGCAATCATCACGTGGACTAGAGGTACCGGACAAACCCAGGATCACATGAAAGTGACGGACCACCATACTGTCATCCACTCAGCAATCGTCATGTGGACTAGAGGTACCGGACAGACCCAGGATCACATGACAGTGAGGACCACCATACTGTCATCCACTCAGCAATCTCCATGTGGACTAGTGGTACCGGACGGACCCAGGATCACATGAGAGTGACGGACCACCATACTGTCATCCACTCAGCAATCGCCATGTGGACTAGAGGTACCGGACAGACCCAGGATCACATGACAGTGAGGACCACCATACTGTCATCCACTCAGCAATCTCCATGTGGACTAGTGGTACCGGACGGACCCAGGATCACATGACAGTGACGGACCACCATACTGTCATCCACTCAGCAATCGTCATGTGGACTAGTGGTACCGGACAGACCCAGGATCGCATAACAGTGAGGACCACCATACTGTCATCCACTCAGCAATCATCATGTGGACTAGTGGTAGCGGACAGACCCAGGATCACATGACAGTGACGGACCACCATACTGTCATCCACTCAGCACTCGCCATGTGGACTAGAGGTACCAGACAGACCCAGGATCACATGACAGTGAGGACCACCATACTGTCATCCACTCAGCAATCATCATGTGGACTAGTGGTACCGGACAGACCCAGGATCACATGACAGTGACGGACCACCATACTGTCATCCACTCAGCAATCGTCATGTGGACTAGTGGTACTGGACAGACCCAGGATCGCATGACAGTGAGGACCACCATACTGTCATCCACTCAGCAATCATTATGTGGACTAGTGGTAGCGAACAGACCCAGGATCACATGACAGTGACGGACCACCATACTGTCATCCACTCAGCAATCATCATGTGGACTAGTGGTAGCGAACAGACCCAGGATCACATGACAGTGACGGACCACCATACTGTCATCCACTCAGCAATCATCATGTGGACTAGTGGTACCGGACAGACCCAGGATCGCATGACAGTGAGGACCACCATACTGTCATCCACTCAGCAATCATCATGTGGACTAGTGGTAGCGGACAGACCCAGGATCACATGACAGTGACGGACCACCATACTGTCATCCACTCAGCAATCGTCATGTGGACTAGTGGTACCAGACAGACCCAGGATCACATGACAGTGACGGACCACCATACTATCATCCACTCAGCAATCATCATGTGGACTAGTGGTACCGGACAGACCCAGGATCGCATGACAGTGAGGACCACCATACTGTCATCAACTCAGCAATCGTCATGTGGACTAGAGGTACCGGACAGACCCAGGATCACATGACAGTGATGGACCACCATACTGTCATCTATTATGGTGTGGTGGTATTATTCAGTATCAGTATGGGGGTATTATTCAGTAACAGTATGGGTGTATTAGTCAGTCACTATGTGGTTATGGTGTGGTGGTATTATTCAGTATCAGTATGGAGGTATTATTCAGTCACTATGTGGTTATGGTGTGGTGGTATTATTCAGTAACAGTATGGGGGTATTATTCAGTCACTATGTGGTTATGGTGTGGTGGTATTATTCAGTAACAGTATGGTGGTATGTCAGTCAGTATGTGGTTATGGTGTGGTAGTATTCAGTAACAGTTTGGGGGTATTATTCAGTCACTATGTGGTTATGGTGTGGTGGTATTATTCAGTAACAGTTTGGGGGTATTATTCTGTCACTATGTGGTTATGGTGTGGTGGTATTATTCAGTAACAGTTTGGGGGTATTATTCAGTCACTATGTGGTTACGGTGTGGTAGTATTCAGTAACAGTTTGGGGGTATTATTCAGTCACTATGTGGATATGGTGTGGTGGTATTATTCAGTAACAGTATGGGGTATTATTCAGTCACTATGTGGTTATGGTGTGGAGGTATTATTCAGTAACAGTATGGGGTATTATTCAGTCACTATGTGCTTATGGTGTGGAGGTATTATTCAGTAACAGTATGGGGTATTATTCAGTCACTATGTGGTTGTGGTGTGGCGGTATTATTCAGTAACAGTATGGGTGTATTAGTCAGTCATTATGTGGTTATGGTGTGGAGGTATTATTCAGTAACAGTATGGTGGTATTAGTCAGTCACTATGTGGTTATGATGTGGTGGTATTATTCAGTAACAGTATGGGGGTATTAGTCAGTCACTATGTGGTTATGGTGTGGAGGTATTATTCAGTAACAGTATAGGGGTATTATTCAGTAACTATGTGGTTATGGTGTGGTGGTATTATTCAGTATCAGTATGGGGTATTATTCAGTCACTATGTGGTTGTGGTGTGGTGGTATTATTCAGTATCAGTATGGGGGTATTATTCAGTCACTATGTGGTTATGGTGTGGTGGTATTATTCAGTATCAGTATGGGGTATTATTCAGTCACTATGTGGTTGTGGTGTGGGGGTATTATTCAGTAACAGTATGGGGGTATTAGTCAGTCACTATGTGGTTATGGTGTGGAGGTATTATTCAGTATCAGTATTGGGTATTATTCAGTCACTATGTGGTTATGGTGTGGTGGTATTATTCAGTAACAGTATGGGGGGTATTATTCAGTCACTATGTGGTTATGGTGTGGAGGTATTATTCAGTAACAGTATGGGGTATTATTCAGTCACTATGTGGTTATGGTGTGGTGGTATTAGTCAGTAACAGTATGGGGTATTATTCAGTCAATATGTGGTTATGGTGTTGCGGTATTCAGTAACAGTATGGGGGTATTATTCAGTCACTATGTGGTTATGGTGTGGTGGTATTATTCAGTATCAGTATGGGGGTATTATTCAGTCACTATGTGGTTATGGTGTGGTGGTATTACTCAGTAACAGTATGGGGGTATTAGTCAGTCACTATGTGGTTATGGTGTGGTGGTATTATTCAGTAACAGTATGGAGGTATTATTCAGTCACTATGTGGTTATGGTGTGGAGGTATTAGTCAGTAACGGTATGGGGGTATTATTCAGTCAATATGTGGTTATGGTGTGGTGGTATTATTCAGTAACAGTATGGGGTATTATTCAGTCACTATGTGGTTATGGTGTGGTTGTATTATTCAGTAACAGTATGGGGGTATTATTCAGTCACTATGTGGTTATGGTGTGGAGGTATTATTCAGTAACAGTATGGGGGTATTATTCAGTAACAGTATGGAGGTATTATTCAGTAACAGTATGGGGTATTATTCAGTCACTATGTGGTTATGGTGTGGCGGTATTATTCAGTAACAGTATGGGGTTATTATTCAGTAACGGTATGGGGGTATTATTCAGTCACTATGTGGTTATGGTGTGGTGGTATTATTCAGTAACAGTATGGGGTATTATTCAGTCACTATGTGGTTATGGTGTGGTGGTATTATTCAGTAACAGTATGGGGGTATTATTCAGGCACTATGTGGTTATGATGTGGTGGTATTATTCAGTAACAGTATGGGGTATTATTCAGTAATAGTATGGGGGTATTATACTGTAATGGCAGGAAGGAGGTGAAGGGAACAAGTGAGCCCTAATCTACCCACCGCCCTGTCCCTGCCTACTTGCAACGACCCGCCCTAGGCGACGGGCTACAACTTGGCGGCGGTCCCTACGCTGTCTAAGTGCAAGGGAGTACAAACAGGGAACACGCAAGGGAAGGGGCAGTAGCCCACGGAACGCCGCGAGGAAACGGAGCGGTGAATGAGTCAGTCAGGATCAGGATGTAGTGGAGTATACCAACGAGAGCACGGAGCAGGAAGCAAGCCAGGGGCAAAGCGAAGCAGGATAAGCGGAACTGAAGCAATGCAGAAGCACGGCAGAAGCAGGCTGGAGCAAGGCAGCAGTGGGGCCAGGAATCCAAGAAGAATAACAAGCACTGAGGAAGAGAACACGGCAGGTATAAATGGACAGGGGGCGGAGCTAACTAAGACTGACCAGGCCGCGATAGGCTCTCCCACTCCTGAGCCTGCCACCCTGGTTGGTGGGAGCCGGTGTCAGTCTAAGAGGTCTGGCCTCAGGTGTCGACTGATTAATCCCGGGAGTATACACAGACGTAGTACCTGGCAGATCCTTTACAGTACTCCCCCTTTTATGAGGGGCCACCGGACCCTTACTAAGTGGACCCGGTTTAGTGGGGAAGAGAAGGTGGAACCTCCTAATCAATACCCCAGCGTGAACATCACGAGCAGGTACCCAAGTCCTCTCCTCCGGCCTGTATCCTCTCCAATGGACCAGGTACTGGAGGGAGCCCTGGATCATCCTACTGTCCATAATCTTGGCCACCTCGAATTCCACCCCCTCAGGGGTGAGAACGGGAACAGGAGGTTTCCTCGAGGGGGACCAGGACGGGGAGCAGCGTTTAAGGAGGGAGGCATGGAAGACGTCATGTATGCGAAAGGATGGGGGCAGCTCCAGACGGAAGGATACAGGGTTGAGGACTTCAATGATCTTATAAGGTCCAATAAATCGGGGAGCACACTTCCTGGACGGGACCTTAAGGCGCAAGTTCCTAAACGACAACCAGACCAGATGCCCGACGACAAACCGGTTAGCAGAACGTCTACTATTAGCCTGAATCTTTTGTACGCTCTGGGACGCCTCTAGGTTCTTCTGAACCTGGGCCCAGACTGTGCACAGTTCCCGATGAACGTCCTCTACCTCGGGATTATTGGAACAACCAGGAGAAACGGAGGAGAACCTTGGGTTAAACCCGAAATTACAGAAAAACGGGGAGACCCCTGACGAGTTACTGACCCGGTTATTCAGGGAAAATTCGGCGAGGGGAAGGAATGAGACCCAATCAAATTGACAGTCAGAGATGAAACACCTTAAATATTGTTCCAGAGATTGGTTAGTCCTTTCCGTTTGGCCATTAGTTTCGGGATGGAAGGCGGAGGAGAAGGACAGATCAATCTCCAACTTTTTACAAAAAGCTCTCCAAAATAAGGAAACAAATTGTACCCCTCTGTCAGAAACGATATTGACTGGGGCCCCATGGAGACGCAGAATGTGTTTAACAAACAAAGAAGCTAACGTCTTGGCGTTAGGTAGTTTCTTAAGGGGCACAAAGTGGCACATCTTGCTGAAGCGGTCTACTACCACCCACACCACCGACTTGCCCTGAGATGGAGGCAAATCGGTGATAAAATCCATGGAGATATGGGTCCAAGGTCTCTGGGGAATGGGCAAGGAATGTAGTAAGCCCGCAGGTCGGGACCTAGGGGTCTTGGACCTAGCACAAACCTCACAAGCGGCGACTAACGTCTAACGTCTTTAGGCAACCCAGGCCACCAATTGTTTCTGGTAATGAGGTGTTTGGTACCCAAGATGCCAGGATGACCAGATAGTGCAGAGTCATGGTTTTCCCTGAGTACCCTTAGCCGGTATTGCAGGGGGACAAACAGTTTGTCCCCAGGGAGGTTCCCGGGAGCTGAACCTTGATCAGCCGCGATGTCAGAAGCTAAATCAGAATCAGTGGCAGAAACGATTATACCAGGGGGTAAAATACAAGCAGGATCCTTCTCGGAATGAGGATTGGCCATGAAACTACGTGACCGTGCATCAGCCTTAATATTTTTGGACCCAGCCCTATAGGTAACCAAGAAATTTAATCTGGTAAAGAATAGTGCCCAACGAGCTTGTCTAGGATTAAGCCTCCGGGCAGATTCTAGGAAAACCAGATTCTTGTGGTCAGTAAGGACCGTTACCTGGTGTCTGGCCCTCTCCAGGAAGTGACGCCACTCTTCAAAAGCCCATTTAATGGCTAAAAGTTAGCGGTTGCCAATATCATAGTTACTCTCCGTGGGCGAAAACTTCCTAGAGAAGTAAGCACAGGGGCGGAGATGGGTGAGGGAGCTGGTACCCTGGGACAAGACGGCCCCCACTCCCACCTCGGATGCGTCAACCTCCACAATAAACGGCTCCCTTTGGTTGGGCTGAACCAGCACGGGGGCCGAGATAAAGCACTTCTTGAGGGTCTCAAAAGCCTGGACGGCCTCAGGGGGCCAATGGAGGACATCAGCACCCTTGGGAGTAAGGTCCGTAAGAGGCTTAGCGACGATCGAGAAGTTAGCAATAAATCTCCTGTAATAGTTAGCGAACCCCAAAAAACACTGTAGCGCCTTCAGGGAGGCAGGTTGGACCCATTCCGCCACAGCCTGAACCTTGGCAGGGTTCATGCGGAATTCATGAGGAGTGAGGATTTGACCTAAAAATGGTATCTCCTGTACCCCAAACACACATTTTTCGGTCTTCGCAAACAGATTATTTTCCCGGAGGACCTGGAGGACCTTCCTGACATGCTCCACGTGGGAGGACCAGTCCTTGGAAAACACCAGTATGTCATCAAGGTACACTACAAGAAAATTACCCAGGTAATCTCTCAGAATTTCATTAATAAAATTCTGGAAGACGGCAGGGGCATTACACAACCCAAAGGGCATGACCAGGTATTCGAAATGACCTTCGGGTGTGTTGAACGCAGTTTTCCACTCATCCCCCTCTTTGATGCAGATAAGGTTATATGCCCCCCGTAGATCGAACTTAGAAAACCATTGGGCTCCCTGAACCTGATTGAAAAGATCCGGAATTAAAGGAAGGGGATACTGGTTCCTTACGGTGACCTTATTCAGGTTCCGATAATCAATGCACGGCCTAAGACTACCATCCTTCTTCCCCACGAAGAAGAAGCCAGCACCTACAGGAGAAGTCGAGGGGCGAATGAAACCCTTGGCCAGGCATTCTTGGATATACTCCCTCATAGCTTCACGTTCAGGACATGAAAGATTAAATATCCTACCCTTAGGAAGCTTGGCACCAGGCACCAAATCGATGGCACAATCGTAATCTCTATGAGGGGGCAACACCTCGGAGGCCTCCTTAGAAAACACATCAGCGAAGTCCTGAACAAACTCAGGTAGCGTGTTTACCTCCTCCCGGGGAGAAATAGAGTTAACCGAAAGACATGACATCAGGCATTCACTACCCCATTTGGTGAGATCCCCAGTATTCCAATCAAACGTGGGATTATGCAACTGCAACCAGGGAAGACCTAATACCAGATCAGACGATAATCCCTGCATCACCAGTACAGAGCACTGCTCCAAATGCATGGAGCCAACCAGGAGTTCAAAAACAGGAGTATGCTGAGTAAAATAACCATTAGCAAGAGGAGTGGAGTCGATACCCACTACCGGGATAGGATAAGGCAAATCAATAAAAGGCATTTTTAGAGACATAGCAAATTCCACAGACATGATATTAGAAGAGGACCCTGAATCCAGGAAGGCACTGCCCGTGGCAGACCGGCCAGCAAACGAGACCTGAAAGGGAAGCAAAATTTTATTGCGTTTCATATTAACGGGAAATACCTGTGCGCCCAAGTGACCTCCCCGATGATCACTTAGGCGCGGAAGTTTTCCGGCTGCTTATTCTTGCGCCTGGGACAGGTGTTCAGTAGATGCTTGTCGTCCCCACAATAGAAGCAGAGACCATTCTTCCTGCGAAACTCTCTACGTTGTCGAGGGGACATGGAGGCCCCGAGTTGCATAGGTACCTCCGAGTCCTCCGTGGAAGAGCGAGGAGACGGGACCTCGGGGGGAATCGCAGGGAAGTCAGAGGGGAACACATTGAAACGTTCAAGCTGATGTTCCCTGAGATGTCGGTCAAGTCGTACTGCTAGGGCCATAACCTGGTCTAGGGAGTCAGAAGAGGGGTAGCTAACCAGCAGTTCCTTCAGGGCGTCAGATAATCCTAACCTAAACTGGCACCTTAGGGCCGGGTCGTTCCACCGAGAAGCTACGCACCACTTTCTAAAATCAGAACAGTATTCCTCAACAGGTCTCCTACCCTGACGTAAGGTCACCAGCTGACTCTCGGCTAAGGCAGTCCTGTCAGTCTCGTCGTAAATGAGTCCGAGGGCAGAGAAAAAACGATCAACGGAGGAAAGTTCAGGGGCATCAGGAGCCAAGGAGAAGGCCCACTCTAGGGGCCCTTCCTGGAGTCGGGATATAATGATACCCACCCATTGGTTCTTGGAACCTGAGGAGTGAGGTTTTAGGTGGAAATAAAGTCTGCAACTCTCCCGGAAGGAGAGAAAAGTATTACGGTCCCCGGAGAACCGGTCAGGTAACTTGAGGTCGGGTTCTAGAGGTGAGGTGAAGGGTACTACTAAGGCAGCGTCACCCTGGTTGGCCCTCTGAGCCAGGGCCTGGACCTGTAGGGAGAGGCCCTGCATCTGCTGGGTCAGGGTCTCAAGGGGGTCCATGATAGCGTCAGCGTAGGAGAAATGGTAGACTAGGTATGGGCTTGTTATTATGTAATGGCAAGAAGGAGGTGAAGGGAACAAGTGATCCCTAATCTACCCACCGCCCTGTCCCTGCCTACTTGCAACGACCCGCCCTAGGCGACGGGGTACAACTTGGCGGCGGTCCCTACGCTGTCTAAGTGCAATGGAGTACAAACAGGGAACACGCAAGGGAAGGGGCAGTAGCCCACGGAACGCCGCGAGGAAACGGAGCGGTGAATGAGTCAGTCAGGATCAGGATGTTTTGGAGTATACCAACGAGAGCACGGAGCAGGAAGCAAGCCAGGGGCAAAGCGAAGCAGGATAAGCGGAACTGAAGCAATGCAGAAGCATGGCAGAAGCAGGCTGGAGCAAGCAGCAGTGGGGCCAGGAATCCAAGAAGAATAACAAGCACTGAGGAAGAGAACACGGCAGGTATAAATGGACAGGGGGCGGAGCTAACTAAGACTGACCAGGCCGCGATAGGCTCTCCCACTCCTGAGCCTGCCACCCTGATTGGTGGGAGTAGTGACAGTCTCAGAGGTCTGGCCTCAGGTGTCGACTGATTAATCCCGGGAGTATACACAGACGTAGTACCTGGCAGATCCTTTACATATGTCACTATGTGGTTATGGTGTGGTGGTATTATTCAGTAACAGTATGGGGGTATTATTCAGTAACAGTATGGGGGTATTATTCAGTAACAGTATGGGGGTATTATTCAGTCACTATGTGGTTATGGTGTGGGGGTATTATTCAGTAACAGTATGGGGGTATTATTCAGTAACGGTATGGGGGTATTATTCAGTCACTATGTGGTTATGGTGTGGTGGTATTATTCAGTAACTGCATGGGGTATTATTCAGTCACAATGTGGTTGTGGTGTGGAGGTATTCAGTAACAGTATGGGGGTATTATTCAGTCACTATGTGGTTATGGTGTGGAGGTATTATTCAGTAACAGTATGGGGTTATTATTCAGTCACTATGTGGTTATGGTGTGGAGGTATTAGTCAGTAACCGTATGGGGGTATTATTCAGTCACTAATTGGTTATGGTGTGGCGGTATTATTCAGTATCAGTATGGGGTATTATTCAGTCACTATGTGGTTATGGTGAGGAGGTATTATTCAGTAACAGTATGGGGTATTATTCAGTCACTATGTGGTTATGGTGTGGTAGTATTATTCAGTAACAGTATGGATGTATTATTCAGTCACTATATTGTTATGATGTGGTGGTATTATTCAGTAACAGTATGGGGTATTATTCAGTCACTATGTGGTTATGGTGTTGTGGTATTATTCAGTAACAGTATGGGGATATTATTCAGTCATTATGTGGTTATGGTGTGGTGGTATTATTCAGTAACAGTATGGGGTATTAGTCAGTCACTGTGGTTATGGTGTGGAGGTATTATTCAGTAACAGTATGGGGATATTATTTAGTCACTATGTGGTTATGATGTGGTGGTATTATTCAGCAACAGTATGGGGGTATTATTCAGTCACTAATTGGTTATGGTGTGGCGGTATTATTCAGTAATAGTATGGGGGTATTATTCAGTCACTATGTGGTTATGTTGTGGTGGTATTATTCAGTAACAGTATGGGGGTATTAGTCAGTCACTATGTGGTTATGGTGTGGCGGTATTATTCAGTATCAGTATGGGGTATTATTCAGTCACTATGTGGTTATGGTGTGGCGGTATTATTCAGTATCAGTATGGGGTATTAGTCAGTCACTATGTGGTTATGGTGTGGAGGTATTATTCAGTAACAGTATGGGGGTGTTATTCAGTCACTATGTGGTTATGGTGTGGAGGTATTATTCAGTAACAGTATGGGGATATTATTCAGTCACTATGTGGTTATGGTGTGGCGGTATTATTCAGTAACAGTATGGGGGTATAATTCAGTAACGGTATGGGGGTATTATTCAGTCACTATGAGGTTATGGTGTGGAGGTATTATTCAGTAGCAGTATGGGGGTATTATTCAGTCACTATGTGGTTATGGTGTGGGGGTATTATTCAGTAACAGTATGGGGGTATTAGTCAGTCACCATGTGGTTATGGTGTGGAGGTATTATTCAGTAATAGTATGGGGGTATTATACAGTCACTATGTGGTTATGGTGTGGTGGTATTATTCAGTAACAGTATGGGGGTATTATTCAGTCACAATGTGGTTATGATGTGGTGGTATTATTCAGTAACAGTATGGGGGTATTATTCAGTAACGGTATGGGGGTATTATTCAGTCACTATGTGGTTATGGTGTGGTGGTATTATTCAGTAACAGTATGGGGGTATTATTCAGTCACTATGTGGTTACGGTGTGGTGGTATTATTCAGTAACAGTATGGGGTATTATTCAGTAACAGCGTGGGTTATTATTCAGTCACTACGTGGATATGGTGTGGAGGTATTATTCAGTAACAGTATGGGGTTATTATTCAGTCACTATGTGGTTATGGTGTGGAGGTATTAGTCAGTAACCGTATGGGGGTATTATTCAGTCACTAATTGGTTATGGTGTGGCGGTATTATTCAGTATCAGTATGGGGTATTATTCAGTCACTATGTGGTTATGGTGAGGAGGTATTATTCAGTAACAGTATGGGGTATTATTCAGTCACTATGTGGTTATGGTGTGGTAGTATTATTCAGTAACAGTATGGATGTATTATTCAGTCACTATATTGTTATGATGTGGTGGTATTATTCAGTAACAGTATGGGGTATTATTCAGTCACTATGTGGTTATGGTGTTGTGGTATTATTCAGTAACAGTATGGGGATATTATTCAGTCATTATGTGGTTATGGTGTGGTGGTATTATTCAGTAACAGTATGGGGTATTAGTCAGTCACTGTGGTTATGGTGTGGAGGTATTATTCAGTAACAGTATGGGGATATTATTTAGTCACTATGTGGTTATGATGTGGTGGTATTATTCAGCAACAGTATGGGGGTATTATTCAGTCACTAATTGGTTATGGTGTGGCGGTATTATTCAGTAATAGTATGGGGGTATTATTCAGTCACTATGTGGTTATGGTGTGGTGGTATTATTCAGTAACAGTATGGGGGTATTAGTCAGTCACTATGTGGTTATGGTGTGGCGGTATTATTCAGTATCAGTATGGGGTATTATTCAGTCACTATGTGGTTGTGGTGTGGGGGTATTATTCAGTAACAGTATGGGGGTATTATTCAGTCACTATGTGGTTATGGTGTGGAGGTATTATTCAGTAACAGTATGGGGATATTATTCAGTCACTATGTGGTTATGGTGTGGCGGTATTATTCAGTAACAGTATGGGGGTATAATTCAGTAACGGTATGGGGGTATTATTCAGTCACTATGAGGTTATGGTGTGGAGGTATTATTCAGTAGCAGTATGGGGGTATTATTCAGTCACTATGTGGTTATGGTGTGGGGGTATTATTCAGTAACAGTATGGGGGTATTAGTCAGTCACCATGTGGTTATGGTGTGGAGGTATTATTCAGTAACAGTATGGGGGTATTATTCAGTCACTATGTGGTTATGGTGTGGTGGTATTATTCAGTAACAGTATGGGGGTATTATTCAGTAATAGTATGGGGGTATTATACAGTCACTATGTGGTTATGGTGTGGTGGTATTATTCAGTAACAGTATGGGGGTATTATTCAGTCACAATGTGGTTATGATGTGGTGGTATTATTCAGTAACAGTATGGGGGTATTATTCAGTAACGGTATGGGGGTATTATTCAGTCACTATGTGGTTATGGTGTGGTGGTATTATTCAGTAACAGTATGGGGGTATTATTCAGTCACTATGTGGTTACGGTGTGGTGGTATTATTCAGTAACAGTATGGGGTATTATTCAGTAACAGCGTGGGTTATTATTCAGTCACTATGTGGATATGGTGTGGTGGTATTATTCAGTCACTATGTGGTTATGGTATGGAGGTATTATTCAGTAACAGTATGGGGGTATTATTCAGTCACTATGTGGTTATGGTGTGGTGGTATTATTCAGTCACTATGTGGTTATGGTGTGGGGGTATTATTCAGTAACAGTATGGGGGTATTATTCAGTAACAGTATGGGGGTATTATTCAGTAACAGTATGGGGGTATTATTCAGTCACTATGTGGTTATGGTATGGGGGTATTATTCAGTAACGGTATGGGGGTATTATTCAGTCACTATGTGGTTATGGTGTGGTGGTATTATTCAGTAACTGCATGGGGTATTATTCAGTCACAATGTGGTTGTGGTGTGGAGGTATTCAGTAACAGTATGGGGGTATTATTCAGTCACTATGTGGATATGGTGTGGTGGTATTATTCAGTCACTATGTGGTTATGGTATGGAGGTATTATTCAGTAACAGTATGGGGGTATTATTCAGTCACTATGTGGTTATGGTGTGGTGGTATTATTCAGTCACTATCTGGTTATGGTGTGGGGGTATAATTCAGTAACAGTATGGGGGTATTATTCAGTAACTGTGTGGAGGTATTATTCAGTCACTATGTGGTTATGGTGTGGGGGTATTATTCAGTAACAGTATGGGGGTATTATTTAGTCACTATGTGGTTATGGTGTGGTGGTATTATTCAGTAACAGTATGGTGGTATTATTCAGTCACTATGTGGTTATGGTGTGGTGGTATTATTCAGTAACAGTATGGGGGTATTATTCAGTCACTATGTGGTTATGGTGTGGTGGTATTATTCAGTAACAGTATGGGGGTATTATTCAGTCACTATGTGGTTATGGTGTGGAGATATTATTCAGTAACAGTATGGGGGTATTATTCAGTCACTATGTGGTTATGGTGTGGGGGTATTCAGCAACAGTATGGTGGTATTAATCAGTCCCTATGTGGTTATGGTGTGGGGGTATTATTCAGTAACAGTATGGGGGTATTATTCAGTCACTATGTGGTTATGGTATGGGGGTATTATTCAGTAACAGTATGGGGGTATTATTCAGTTACTATGTGGTTATGGTGTGGTGGTATTATTCAGTAACAGTATGGGGGTATTATTCAGTAATAGTATGGGGGTATTATACAGTCACTATGTGGTTATGGTGTGGTGGTTTTATTCAGTAACAGTATGGGGGTATTATTCAGTAATAGTATGGGGGTATTATACAGTCACTATGTGGTTATGGTGTGGTGGTTTTATTCAGTAACAGTATGGTGGTATTAGTCAGTCACTATGTGGTTATGGTGTGGTGGTATTATTCAGTAACAGTATGGGGGTATTATTCAGTCATTATGTGGTTATGGTGTGGTGGTATTATTCAGTAACAGTATGGTGGTATTATTTAGTCACTATGTGGTTATGGTGTGGAGGTATTTTTCAGTATCAGTATGGTGGTATTAGTCAGTCACTATGTGGTTATGGTGTGGTGGTATTATTCAGTAACAGTATGGGGATATTATTCAGTCACTATCTGGTTATGGTGTGGTGGTATTATTCAGTAACAGTATGGGGGTATTATTCAGTCACTATGTGGTTATGGTGTGGCGGTATTATTCAGTAACAGTATGGGGGTATTAGTCAGTCACTATGTGGTTATGGTGTGGTGGTATTATTCAGTAACAGTATGGGGGTATTATTCAGTCACTATGTGGTTATGGTGTGGTGGTATTATTCAGTAACAGTATGGGGGTATTATTCAGTCACTATGTGGTTATGGTGTGGCGGTATTATTCAGTAACAGTATGGGGGTATTATTCAGTCACTATGAGGTTGTGGTGTGGTGGTATTATTCAGTAACTGTAATGGCAGGAAGGAGGTGAAGGGAAAGTGAGCCCTAATCTACCCACCGCCCTGTCCCTGCCTACTTGCAACGACCCGCCCTAGGCGACGAGGTACAACTGGGCGACGGTCCCTACGCTGGCTAAGTGCACAGGAAGACAAACAGGGAACACGCAAGGGAAGGGGCAGTAGCCACGGAACGCCACGAGGAAACGGGGCGGCGAACGAACAGTCAGGACCAGGACGAAGTGAGTACACCCGAGCGGGCACGGAGACAGAAGCAAGCCAGGGGCAAAGCAAAGCAGGTCAAGCAGAACTGCAGCAAGGCAGAAGCACGGCAGAAGCAGGCTGGAGCAAGCAGCAGTGGGGCCAGGAATCCAAAAGAATTACAAGCACTGAGGGAGAGCACAGGGCAGGTAATAAAGGGCAGGGGGCGGAGCTAACTCCGACAGACCAGGCCGCGATAGGCTCTCCCACTCCTGAGCCTGCCACCCTGGTTGGTGGGAGATGGTGTCAGTCGAACAGGTCTGGCCTCAGGTGTGGATTGATTAATCCCAGGAGTATAGCTAGATGAAGTACCTGGCAGATCCCTAACAGTACTCCCCCTTTTATGAGGGGCCACCGGACCCTTACTAAGGGGACCCGGTTTAGTGGGGAAGAGGAGGTGGAACCTCCTGATCAATACCCCAGCGTGAACATCACGGGCAGGTACCCAAGTCCTCTCCTCCGGCCCGTATCCTCTCCAATGGACCAGGTACTGGAGGGAGCCCTGGACCATCCTACTGTCCATAATCTTGGCCACCTCGAATTCCACCCCCTCAGGGGTGAGAACGGGAACAGGAGGTATCCTCGAGGGGGACCAGGACGGGGAGCAGCGTTTAAGGAGAGAGGCATGGAAGACGTCATGTATGCGAAAGGATGGGGGGAGCTCCAGACGGAAGGATACAGGGTTGAGGACTTCAATGATCTTATAAGGTCCAATAAATCGGGGAGCAAACTTCCTGGACGGGACCTTAAGGCGCAAGTTCCTGGACGACAACCAGACCAAATCCCCGACGACAAACCGGGGGTTAGCAGAACGTCTACTATCCGCCTGAGTCTTTTGTGCGCTCTGGGACGCCTCTAGGTTCTTCTGAACCTGGGCCCAGACAGTGCACAGTTCCCGATGAACCTCCTCTACCTCAGGATTATTGGAACAACCAGGGGAGACGGAGGAGAACCTTGGGTTAAACCCGAAATTACATAAAAACGGGGAGACCCCTGACGAGTTACTGACTCGGTTATTCAGGGAAAATTCAGCAAGGGGAAGGAATGAGACCCAATCGAATTGACAGTCAGAGATGAAACACCTTAAATATTGTTCCAGGGATTGGTTGGTCCTTTCCGTTTGGCCATTAGTTTCGGGATGGAAGGCGGAGGAGAAGGACAGATCAATCTCCAACTTTTTACAAAAAGCTCTCCAAAATAAGGAAACAAATTGTACCCCTCTGTCAGAAACGATATTGACTGGGGCCCCATGGAGACGCAGGATGTGTTTCACAAACAAAGAAGCTAACGTCTTGGCGTTAGGTAGCTTCTTAAGGGGCACAAAGTGGCACATCTTGCTGAAGCGGTCGACTACCACCCACACCACCGACTTGCCCTGAGATGGAGGCAAATCAGTGATAAAATCCATGGAGATATGGGTCCAAGGTCTCTGGGGGATGGGCAAGGAACGTAGTAGGCCCGCAGGTCGGGACCTAGGGGTTTTGGACCTAGCGCAAACCTCACAAGCGGCGACGTAAGCCCTAACATCTTTAGGCAACCCAGGCCACCAATAGTTTCTGGTAATGAGGTGTTTGGTGCCCAAGATGCCAGGATGACCAGATAGAGCGGAGTCATGGTTTTCCCTGAGTACCCTCAGCCGGTATTGCAGGGGAACAAACAGTTTGTCCCCAGGGACGTTCCCGGGAGCTGCACCCTGATCAGCCGCGATATCAGAAGCTAAATCAGAATCCGTGGCAGAGACGATTATACCAGGGGGTAAAATACAAGCAGGATCCTTCTCGGAAGGAGGATTGGCCATGAAACTACGTGACAGAGCGTCAGCCTTAATATTCTTGGACCCAGCCCTATAGGTAACCAAGAAATTAAATCTGGTAAAGAATAGTGCCCACCGAGCTTGTCTAGGATTAAGCCTCCGGGCCGATTCTAGGAAAACCAGATTCTTGTGATCCGTAAGGACCGTTACCTGGTGTCTGGCCCCCTCCAGGAAGTGCCGCCACTCCTCAAAAGCCCATTTAATGGCTAGAAGTTCGCGGTTGCCAATATCATAGTTACTCTCCGTGGGCGAAAACTTCCTAGAGAAGTAAGCACAGGGGCGGAGATGGGTGAGGGAGCTGGTACCCTGGGACAAGACGGCCCCCACTCCCACCTCGGAAGCGTCAACCTCCACAATAAATGGCTCCTCTTGGTTGGGCTGAATCAGCACGGGGGCCGAGATAAAGCACTTCTTGAGAGTCTCAAAGGCCTGGACGGCCTCAGGGGGCCAATGGAGGACATCGGCACCCTTGCGGGTAAGGTCCGTAAGAGGCTTAGCGACGACCGAGAAGTTGGCAATAAATCTCCTGTAATAGTTGGCGAACCCTAAAAAACACTGTAACGCCTTAAGGGAGGCAGGTTGGACCCATTCCGCCACAGCTTGAACCTTGGCAGGGTCCATGCGGAATTCATGAGGAGTGAGGATTTGCCCTAAAAATGGTATCTCCTGTACCCCAAAGACACATTTTTCAGTCTTAGCAAACAGATTATTCTCCCGAAGGACCTGGAGCACCTTCCTGACATGCTCCACGTGGGAGGACCAGTCCTTGGAAAACACCAGTATGTCATCAAGGTACACAACAAGAAAATTACCCAGGTACTCTCTCAGGATTTCATTAATAAAATTCTGGAAGACAGCAGGGGCATTACACAACCCAAAGGGCATGACCAGGTATTCGAAATGACCCTCGGGTGTGTTGAACGCAGTTTTCCACTCATCCCCCTCTTTGATGCGGATAAGGTTATATGCCCCCCGTAGATCGAACTTAGAAAACCATTGGGCTCCCTGAACCTGATTGAAAAGATCCGGAATCAAAGGAAGTGGGTACTGGTTCCTTACGGTGACCTTATTCAGGTTACGATAATCAATGCACGGCCTAAGACCACCATCCTTCTTCCCCACGAAGAAGAAGCCAGCACCTACAGGAGAAGTCGAGGGGCGAATGAAACCCTTGGCCAGGCATTCTTGGATATACACCCTCATCGCTTCACGTTCAGGACATGAAAGATTAAATATCCTACCCTTAGGAAGCTTGGCACCAGGCACCAAATCGATAGCGCAATCGTAATCTCTATGGGGGGGCAACACCTCGGAGGCCTCCTTAGAAAACACATCGGCGAAGTCCTGAACAAACTCAGGAAGCGTGTTCACCTCCTCCCGGGGAGAAATAGAGTTAACAGAAAGACATGACATCAGGCATTCACTACCCCATTTGGTGAGATCCCCAGTATTCCAATCAAATGTGGGATTATGCAACTGCAACCAGGGAAGACCTAATACCAGATCAGACGATAATCCCTGCATCACCAGTACAGAGCACTGCTCCAAATGCATGGAGCCAACCAGGAGTTCAAAAACAGGAGTATGCTGAGTAAAATAACCATTAGCAAGGGGAGTGGAGTCGATTCCTACTACAGGGATAGGATAAGGTAAATCAATACAAGGCATCTTTAGAGACATAGCAAATTCCACAGACATGATATTAGCAGATGAGCCAGAATCCACGAAAGCACTGCCCGTGGCAGACCGGCCAGCAAACGAGACCTGAAATGGAAGCAAAATTTTATTGCGTTTCACATTAACGGGAAATACCTGTGCGCCCAAGTGACCTCCCCGATGATCACTTAGGCGCGGAAGTTTTCCGGCTTCTTATTCTTGCGCCTGGGACAGGTGTTCAGTAGATGCTTGTCGTCCCCACAGTAGAAGCAGAGACCATTCATTCTGCGAAACTCCCTACGTTGTCGAGGGGACATGGAGGCCCCGAGTTGCATAGGTACCTCCGAGTCCTCCGTGGAGGGGCGAGGAGACGGGACCTCGGGGGGGATCGCAGAAAAGTCAGAGGGGAGCACACTGAAGCGTTCTAGCTGACGTTCCCTGAGACGTCGGTCAAGTCGTACTGCTAGGGCCATAACCTGGTCAAGGGAGTCAGGCGAGGGGTAGCTAACCAGCAGATCCTTCAGGGCGTCAGATAATCCTAACCTAAACTGGCACCTTAGGGCCGGATCGTTCCACTGAGAAGCTACGCACCACTTCCTAAAATCAGAACAGTATTCCTCCACCGGTCTCCTACCCTGACGTAAGGTCACCAGCTGACTCTCGGCTAAAGCAGTCCTGTCAGTCTCGTCGTAAATGAGTCCGAGGGCAGAGAAAAAACGATCAACAGACGAAAGTTCAGGGGCGTCAGGAGCCAAGGAGAAGGCCCACTCTTGGGGCCCTTCCTGGAGTCGGGATATGATGATACCCACCCGCTGGTTCTCGGAACCTGAGGAGTGGGGCTTTAGGCGGAAATACAGTCTGCAACTCTCCCGGAAGGAGAGAAACGTCTTACGGTCCCCTGAAAACCGGTCAGGTAGCTTGAGGTCGGGTTCTAGAGGTGAGGTGAGGGGTACTACTAAAGCAGCGTCACCCTGATTGACCCTTTGGGCCAGGGCCTGGACCTGTAGGGAGAGGCCCTGCATCTGCTGGGTCAGGGTCTCAAGGGGGTCCATGATAGCGTCAACGTAGGAGAAATGGTAGACTAGGTAAGGGCTTGTAATTATGTAATGGCAGGAAGGAGGTGAAGGGAAAGTGAGCCCTAATCTACCCACCGCCCTGTCCCTGCCTACTTGCAACGACCCGCCCTAGGCGACGAGGTACAACTGGGCGACGGTCCCTACGCTGGCTAAGTGCACAAGAAGACAAACAGGGAACACGCAAGGGAAAGGGCAGTAGCCACGGAACGCCACGAGGAAACGGGGCGGCGAACGAACAGTCAGGACCAGGACGAAGTGAGTACACCCGAGCGGGCATGGAGACAGAAGCAAGCCAGGGGCAAAGCAAAGCAGGTCAAGCAGAACTGCAGCAAGGCAGAAGCACGGCAGAAGCAGGCTGGAGCAAGCAGCAGTGGGGCCAGGAATCCAAAAGAATTACAAGCACTGAGGGAGAGCACAGGGCAGGTAATAAAGGGCAGGGGGCGGAGCTAACTCCGACAGACCAGGCCGCGATAGGCTCTCCCACTCCTGAGCCTGCCACCCTGGTTGGTGGGAGATGGTGTCAGTCGAACAGGTCTGGCCTCAGGTGTGGATTGATTAATCCCAGGAGTATAGCTAGATGAAGTACCTGGCAGATCCCTAACAGTAACAGTATGGGGGTATTATTCAGTCACTATGTGGTTATGGTGTGGTGGTATTATTCAGTCACTATGTGGTTATGGTGTGGAGGTATTATTCAGTAACAGTATGGGGGTATTATTCAGTCACTATGTGGTTATGATGTGGAGGTATTATTCAGTAACAGTATGGGTGTATTATTCAGTCACTATGTGGTTATGGTGTGGTGGAATTATTCAGTAACAGTATGGGGGTATTAATCAGTCACTATGTGGTTATGATGTGGTGGTATTATTACTTAGTAACAGTATGGGGGTATTATTCAGTCACTATGTGGTTATGGTGTGGAGGTATTATTCAGTAACAGTATGGGGGTATTATTCAGTCACTATGTGGTTCTGGTGTGGCGGTATTATTCAGTAACAGTATGGGGGTATTATTCAGTAACGGTATGCTGGTATTATTCAGTCACTATGAGGTTATGGTGTGGAGGTATTATTCAGTAACAGTATGGGGGTATTATTTAGTCACTATGTGGTTATGGTGTGGGGGTATTATTCAGTAACAGTATGGGGGTATTATTTAGTCACTATGTGGTTATGGTGTGGTGGTATTATTCAGTAACAGTATGGGGGTATTATTCAGTCACTATGTGGTTATGGTGTGGAGGTATTATTCAGTAACAGTATGGGGGTATTATTCAGTCACTATGTGGTTATGGTGTGGTGGTATTATTCAGTAACAGTATGGGGGTATTATTCAGTAATAGTATGGGGGTATTATACAGTCACTATGTGGTTATGGTGTGGTGGTATTATTCAGTAACAGTATGGGGGTATTATTCAGTAACGGTATGGGGGTATTATTCAGTCACTATGTGGTTATGGTGTGGTGGTATTATTCAGTAACAGTATGGGGGTATTATTCAGTAATAGTATGGGGGTATTATACAGTCACTATGTGGTTATGGTGTGGTGGTATTATTCAGTAACAGTATGGGGGTATTATTCAGTAACAGTATGGGTGTATTATTCAGTCACTATGTGGTTATGGTGTGGGGGTATTATTCAGTAACAGTATGGGGGTATTATTCAGTAACGGTATGGGGGTATTATTCAGTCACAATGTGGTTATGATGTGGTGGTATTATTCAGTAACAGTATGGGGGTATTATTCAGTAACGGTATGGGGGTATTATTCAGTCACTATGTGGTTATGGTGTGATGGTATTATTCAGTAACAGTATGGGGGTATTATTCAGTCACTATGTGGTTATGGTGTGGTGGTATTATTCAGTAACAGTATGGGGTATTATTCAGTCACTATGTGGTTATGGTGTGGTGGTATTATTCAGTAACAGTATGGGGGTATTATTCAGTCACTATGTGGTTATGGTGTGGTGGTATTATTCCGTAACAGTATGGGGGTATTATTCAGTCATTATGTGGTTATGTTGTGGTGGTATTATTCAGTATCAGTATTGGGTATTATTCAGTCACTATGTGGTTATGGTCTGGTGGTATTATTCAGTAACAGTATGGGGGTATTATTCAGTCTATGTGGTTATGGTGTGGTGGTATTATTCAGTAACAGTATGGGGGTATTATTCAGTCACTATGTGGTTATGTTGTGGGGGTATTATTCAGTAACAGTATGGGGGTATTATTCAGTCACTATGTGGTTATGATGTGGCGGTATTATTCAGTAACAGTATGGTGGTATTATTCAGTCACTATGTGGTTATGGTGTGGTGGCATTATTCAGTATCAGTATGGGGTATTATTCAGTCACTATGTGATTATGGTGTGGCGGTATTATTCAGTAACAGTATGGGGGTATTATTCAGTCACTATGTGGTTATGGTGTGGAGGAATTATTCAGTAACAGTATGGGGGTATTATTCAGTCACTATGTGGTTATGGTGTGGGGGTATTATTAAGTAACAGTATAGGGGTATTATTCAGTCACTATGTGGTTATGGTGTGGTGGTATTAGTCAGTCACTATGTGGTTATGGTGTGGGGGTATTATTTAGTAACAGTATGGGGGCATTATTCAGTCACTATGTGGTTATGGTGTGGTGGTATTATTCAGTAACAGTATGGAGGTATTATTCAGTAACAGTATGGGTGTATTACTCAGTCACTATGTGGTTATGGTGTGGCGGTATTATTCCGTAACAGTATAGGGGTATTATTCAGTCACTATGTGGTTATGGTGTGGCGGTATTATTCAGTAACAGTATGGGGGTATTATTCAGTCACTATGTGGTTATGGTGTGGTGGTATTATTCAGTAACAGTATGGAGGTATTATTCAGTAACAGTATGGGTGTATTACTCAGTCACTATGTGGTTATGGTGTGGCGGTATTATTCCGTAACAGTATAGGGGTATTATTCAGTCACTATGTGGTTATGGTGTGGCAGTATTATTCAGTAACAGTATAGGGGTATTATTCAGTCACTATGTGGTTATGGTGTGGTAGTATTAGTCAGTATCAGTATGGGGTATTATTCAGTCACTATGTGGTTATAATGTGGTGGTATTATTCACTAACAGTATGGGGGTATTATTCAGTCACTATGTGGCTATGATGTGGAGGTATTATTCAGTAACAGTATGCGGGTACTATTCAGTCACTTTGCGGTTATGGTGTGGGGGTATTATTCATTAACAGTATGGGGGTATTATTCAGTCACTATGTGGTTATGATGTGGAGGTAATATTCAGTAACAGTATGGGGGTATTATTCAGTCACTGTGTGGTTATGGTGTGGTGGTATTATTCAGTAACAGTATGGGGGAATTATTCAGTCACTATGTAGTTATGGTGTGGTGGTATTATTCAGTAACAGTATTGGGGTATTATTCAGTCTATGTGGTTATGGTGTGGAGGTATTATTCAGTAACAGTATGGGGGTATTATTTAGTCACTATGTGGTTATGATGTGGAGGTAATATTCAGTAACAGTATGGGGGTATTATTCAGTCACTGTGTGGTTATGGTGTGGGGGTAGTATTCAGTAACAGTATGGGGGTATTATTCAGTAACAGTATGGGGGTATTATTTAGTTACTATGTGGTTATGGTGTGGAGGTATTATTCAGTAACAGTATGGAGGTATTATTCAGTCACTGTGGTTATGGTGTGGTGGTATTATTCAGTAACAGTATGGGGGTATTATTCAGTCACTATGTGGTTATGGTGTGGTGATATTATTCAGTAGCAGTATGGGGGTATTATTCAGTCACTATGTGGTTATGGTGCGGTGGTATTATTCAGTAATAGTACGGGGGTATTATTCAGTCACTATGTGGTTATGGTTTGGTGGTATTATTCACTAACAGTATGGGGGTATTAGTCAGTCACTAAGTGGTTATGGTGTGGGGGTATTATTCAGTATCAGTATGGGGATATTATTCAGTCACTATGTGGTTATGGTGTGGTGATATTATTCAGTAACGGTATGGGGGTATTATTCAGTCACTATGTGGTTATGGTGTGGCGGTATTATTCAGTAACAGTATGGGGGTATTATTCAGTCACTATGTGGTTATGGTGTGGCGGTATTATTCAGTAACAGTATGGGGGTATTATTCAGTCACTATGTGGTTATGATGTGGGGGTATTAGTCAGTATCAGTATGGGGATATTATTCAGTCACTATGTGGTTATGGTGTGGCGGTATTATTCAGTAACAGTATGGGGGTATTATTCAGTCACTATGTGGTTATGGTGTGGCGGTATTATTCAGTAAAAGTATGGGGGTATTATTCAGTCACTATGTGGTTATGATGTGGGGGTATTAGTCAGTATCAGTATGGGGATATTATTCAGTCACTATGTGGTTATGGTGTGGCGGTATTATTCAGTAACAGTATGGGGGTATTATTCAGTCACTATGTGGTTATGGTGTGGCGGTATTATTCAGTAAAAGTATGGGGGTATTATTAAGTCGCTATGTGGTTATGGTGTGGAGGTAAAATTCAGTAACAGTATGGGGGTATTTTCGTGAGTTCCACTCCTGTAATCCAAAGGGTTTTGAGGTACGTGGAATTGACAAGATCTCTTTGGGCTGTAGAGGTGGGGATGTACGTGTGGCGTTATTAAGAAAAGAGATGAAGTGGATCACGTTACTTAATACTGTAGCTCCATCTGGCTTAAATGAAGCCACTAGTTTTAGGCCTTTCTTGTAATCTTTTTAACCATGCGTGAATTTTAATTTCTCTAGGGTTTTTTTCTTGTGTTTTATACTTACTTTTGTATATTGCAGTTTATCTTGTCCAGTGAGTGGGTCTACTTCTCTATATGTCTACGAGGATCGCATATGGCCTTTATTGCAAACCAGAAGTGGAGAAGTTATACACATATTATAACTCTGATGTATTGTGTATTTGTTGTATCATTTCTGCCAATGTGTGTATTTTTCTAAAAAAACTTTTTTGGAGCGATTGCTGCGTTTTTCAACTAACTATATAAGAATATATTTCTATTTATATATGTATTTTTCATATATATTGTGTAGCACTTTATATCTATTTTTGGTATATTTGATGTTGCAGCACTTTGTACATCCATTAATGTATCTATATGTGTGTATTTTTGCCGATATTGTGGATTCCATTGTATTATTATATTTTGGGTTCCACTTTGTCGGCTTTCCATCTGTTATATATAGTGGGATATATAGGATGGAGTATATTGATGTATTTTAAACATTTTGATGTATTTTGTTTCATGTATATTTATTTATATATATATATATGTATTCACTTGTCACTATTTCATTATTTAATTTTTGTACCATGTACATTTATTTCTTATAGGGTGTTTGGGAATTGCCCATTCACATTCATGTATATCACTTTTCGCACGATGTATTATATTTATTATTTTATTGAAATGTCCCCCCCCCCCCTCCTTATTTATATCTGCTTCACTTTACTGGATCACAGTCCACTTACTTTTTCCTTTTGTGCACAGTCTTGTTGTATGTCCCCAGTCCTTTTTTAATTTTATTATTTTTAGTTACGTGACCCCCGGTATTTTGTGTATTTTTTACATCCTGTTCTATCTATATGTACCCTCTATTGCTAGATTTCGTTGAATATATTGCATTCTCGTAGTTACTCCCCACTCCTAAACTGCCATTGTGTTAGTTTTGTTTTATGTTGTCTCCCCTGTGGTGTCCGCACAGACGCTCGGCTGCGCATGCGCAGTGTGGCCTACATCCGGGAGTGCCGCTTAGCGTCTTACGTCGCTATGGTGATCTTTCATCATGCGGCGTCCTCTCCATCTGACGCGCGGCGCGTCCCGTGATGTGGGCGTCACTGGGCGTGTGTTCTGAGCGCCGATTTGCGCTCATCACAGGTGAGCCTAACTTTATGTCCTCTATTTATAACCCTGGAGTACCATTTTAAATTAGCCTCCTGACGAAGCCGGTCTATCGGGCGAAACGCGCGTCGAGGCGCTTGTTCACCCAGATCTTCTGATCCTCCACGCTCTTTCAACATGTCTCAGGGTATGTGTATGTGCTTTTGCTAAACCTATACTGACCTTTGGGCTATATTGTCTAACTTTGGCAGCTGCATTTTTCTATAGCTATTTGAGCTACACTATCTCTTGTTATACGTCAATAGCTACACTCTTTTCTTGTGCTGACTCCTATCTAGCAGTATACATATATCTATTTTTTTATACTGCGTTGTCTTTATACGTATTATTGTATACATATCGATTTAGCTGCACCCTTTCTGTGTTGGCTCTGACGTATTATCATTTTATGCATGCTGCCACATGTTATCCTGCCCTCCCTTTTTTGTATAGGTTCTGATATTGTACAGGCCACCTTCTCATTTTTATTTGCTACATGTGGGATTTATATTACACACCCCTGGGCTTGTGTTATTATTGGATATTATTCGAGCGTGTGAGTGATCATTAGTATATGGTTGATTCTGTTGGTCATGGTCTTTTCCATCTGACCCTGCTGTATATGTCTCCGTATATGCTGTATTATTTCTCTTTTTCTATTACTGTGTTATTTTGTCATTATATTTAATAAAGATATTTTTTGTGCTTTTTATATTGAGTACAATATTTTCTTAAGGGATTTGTCCCATTTGGTTCGTTGTTAGGTTCTATTGCTATAGGGGACCCCACTACATGCCATTTCTATGGTGCGAGGTTTTTGGTTAGGTTGTCTTGACTATTCTTGTCTGTGTTTACAGAAAATACCTCAGGATTTATGGATTTCAGGAAAAGAGATAAGGATTGGATTACACAACTCGGTACCATATTCGGAGAGAATTCAGCAGTGACTACAGAAAGTAGTAACATTAAGGGCTTGAAACTTAAAATACGTGATCTTCTCAAAAAACGCACCAAGGTTTGGTGGAACAAGGCAGCCTTGGAAAATTATCTGCAGAAAGATATTATACCTCGCGGCCTACGCCTGCAGGTGTTCCCCACTTTGGATACGGAAGATCCTTCTTTTGTTGCGAAATGGGAAGATTCCCTTACTAAATGTTCGCGCACGCTTATTGAGCTGCTCATTGGGGCAGATCGTAGAACCCTCGACTCTATGGAAAAGGAAATTGATTCCCTTAAGGAAAAGATACATCAATCTCTTAGTACAGAAGAGCTTGGCACTTTTGATAAGGCATTGGAGGAGGAGCTGAAAAAGTGGGAGAGAGAGATACAAGATCTTAAAATCAGAAAATTCCAGCGCGATTTGGGTGATTTCCAGTCAAATAAAATCTACCGTTGGCATACCAAAAGGGATAGAGCTCGGTCCTTGTCCCGTTCTGTCTCTTCTGCTTCTCTTGTATCTGAAGAAGAATGTGGCGGTTTTTTAGACAAACCTCAGGCCACGGGAGATGGAGACCCCCTGTTCGACCCCAGAACCCCGGCAGTCAAAAGAAAGACCAGAGGGGTATTCAACAGGGACAAGAGAAACAGGAGGCTCTAAAGGTAATTAACCTCTCTTCCCATACTTTGTCGTCCTCCCAAATTAATGTTTTGCAAAAGGGTCTGTCCTTTTCCCCTACGGGTAAATTTGATCTCTTTACCACTATTAAGGATTTGGCTCTTTTTTCTAGAAAACTACTGTTTAAAAAACATTTTGGTAGAAGGGACTATAGTGCTGCTATGGGTTCCCCGGCAGAGAGACAGGCATTTGATGCCCTTCTATCACTTCTAGAGGAACAGGAGGCTCACATTGATCCTAGACTTCCAATGCATCTGTGCCGCCGCTCCCAACATTTCCCCCCTTTCACTCTATGCCCCTCAGTGGATATTTTTTTCAAACTAGTCAAGAAGGATCTTGAAAGTATTTCCGAGTCTAGGACATCATGCAATCTCAATTATAAGGAGAGGCAGGCTGTTCTGGAACTTAGAAAACTCAGGGATGTTATTATCAAACCAGCTGATAAGGGGGGCAATGTTGTATTATGGCCGGCACAGATGTATGAATGTGAGGCCTTTCGTCAACTAGATATGAGCCAATGTTACCGTAGGTTACCATCGGATCCTACGCTAGCCTTTAAAGCAGAACTAGATAGTTTATTGCAACGTGGTGTGGATTCAAATATTATCAACTCCAAATTAAGAGATGGTCTTTCCGTGGACTTTCCCATTAAGCCCACTTTTTATTTACTGCCTAAAGTGCATAAAAATGTCATCTGCCCTCCTGGGCGCCCAATAGTGTCAGGGATTGGAGGCTTATGTGAGAACATCTGCAGATTCGTGGATTTTTATCTACAGAAATGTGTGGAAACTTTGCCGTCATATATTAGGGATACCACGGATATGTTGCAACGTCTTGATGGGCTGTATCTTGAGGATGACATGCTTCTTGTTACATGTGACGTGGAGTCCCTGTACACATCTATATGCCATGACCACGGGATCCGAGCATCTAGACATTTTTTACAGATGACCAATCATGACCCGGATCTTGTTGAGTTTATTCTATGCCTTCTCGACTTTGCACTAACACACAATTTTTTTGTATTTAAGGACCGTCTCTTCCTACAGCTCCAGGGCACAGCAATGGGGGCCACTTGTGCGCCCTCATATGCTAATTTGTTCTTGGGGCTGTGGGAGTGGGAGACTGTGCAGCAGACTCCGGGTCATGATTCAGTGCTCCTGTGGTCACGGTATATAGATGATATTCTATTCATCTGGCAGGGCTCCACGTCTAGCTTGGAATCTTTCCTCAATTCCCTTAATAGGAATGATATCAACATCAAATTGACGTGGCAGTTTAGCTTCACTTGCGTTGACTTTCTGGATATCAGGATTTGCAGAGATAATAGCGGTTTTATTTCTACCGATATTTTCAGAAAAAAAACTTCTACAAATGCCCTCCTCCATGCTACGTCTGCCCACTACCCAAAGGTTACAACATCCATACCCGTGGGCCAGTTTTTGAGGGCAAAGCGTATCTGCTCCAGTGACAGCAACTTTGAGCGTCAGGCTTTGGATCTTACAGCCAGATTCAAGAGTCGTGGGTACAGTCAGAGGGTCATTAAGAAAGGCTATCTAAGAGCTAAAAACTCAACTCGCGATGGACTTCTGGTGAGTAGACCCAAGAGACACAAAATAGATCAGAATGTCAGATTTATCACTACTTTCAACCCTCATTGGACTGAGATTCGTGATATTTTGCAAAAGCACTGGCGGGTCCTTCTTACTGATCGCGACTTGGCAGGGGTCTTACCCAGTTATCCCTCCATTACTTGGAGGCGGTCTAAAAATCTTAAGGACCTTCTGACTGCGAGTCACTATATTCCTAGTGCTCCCCCCAACCCGTTTGGGAGTAGAGGCCCTCCTTGGGGCTCGTATAACTGCGGCCATTGTTCTGCCTGTAAATATATTCTACGTACCTCTAACTTTTATAGCTCAAGTGGAAGGAAAGATTATAAAATTGTCTACCACATCACGTGTAATACCGTGACTGTGGTGTACTTTGCTACCTGTCCGTGTGGGCTTATTTATGTTGGTATGACTACCAGGCAATTGAAGGTGCGGGTGCTGGAACACGTGAGTAAGATTAAATCGGCACTTACTGTCGTGGACATTGATAAACTCCAGCCTGTTGCCCGGCATTTTCGCGAGTTCCACTCCTGTAATCCAAAGGGTTTTGAGGTACGTGGAATTGACAAGATCTCTTTGGGCTGTAGAGGTGGGGATGTACGTGTGGCGTTATTAAGAAAAGAGATGAAGTGGATCACGTTACTTAATACTGTAGCTCCATCTGGCTTAAATGAAGCCACTAGTTTTAGGCCTTTCTTGTAATCTTTTTAACCATGCGTGAATTTTAATTTCTCTAGGGTTTTTTTCTTGTGTTTTATACTTACTTTTGTATATTGCAGTTTATCTTGTCCAGTGAGTGGGTCTACTTCTCTATATGTCTACGAGGATCGCATATGGCCTTTATTGCAAACCAGAAGTGGAGAAGTTATACACATATTATAACTCTGATGTATTGTGTATTTGTTGTATCATTTCTGCCAATGTGTGTATTTTTCTAAAAAAACTTTTTTGGAGCGATTGCTGCGTTTTTCAACTAACTATATAAGAATATATTTCTATTTATATATGTATTTTTCATATATATTGTGTAGCACTTTATATCTATTTTTGGTATATTTGATGTTGCAGCACTTTGTACATCCATTAATGTATCTATATGTGTGTATTTTTGCCGATATTGTGGATTCCATTGTATTATTATATTTTGGGTTCCACTTTGTCGGCTTTCCATCTGTTATATATAGTGGGATATATAGGATGGAGTATATTGATGTATTTTAAACATTTTGATGTATTTTGTTTCATGTATATTTATTTATATATATATATATGTATTCACTTGTCACTATTTCATTATTTAATTTTTGTACCATGTACATTTATTTCTTATAGGGTGTTTGGGAATTGCCCATTCACATTCATGTATATCACTTTTCGCACGATGTATTATATTTATTATTTTATTGAAATGTCCCCCCCCCCCCTCCTTATTTATATCTGCTTCACTTTACTGGATCACAGTCCACTTACTTTTTCCTTTTGTGCACAGTCTTGTTGTATGTCCCCAGTCCTTTTTTAATTTTATTATTTTTAGTTACGTGACCCCCGGTATTTTGTGTATTTTTTACATCCTGTTCTATCTATATGTACCCTCTATTGCTAGATTTCGTTGAATATATTGCATTCTCGTAGTTACTCCCCACTCCTAAACTGCCATTGTGTTAGTTTTGTTTTATGTTGTCTCCCCTGTGGTGTCCGCACAGACGCTCGGCTGCGCATGCGCAGTGTGGCCTACATCCGGGAGTGCCGCTTAGCGTCTTACGTCGCTATGGTGATCTTTCATCATGCGGCGTCCTCTCCATCTGACGCGCGGCGCGTCCCGTGATGTGGGCGTCACTGGGCGTGTGTTCTGAGCGCCGATTTGCGCTCATCACAGGTGAGCCTAACTTTATGTCCTCTATTTATAACCCTGGAGTACCATTTTAAATTAGCCTCCTGACGAAGCCGGTCTATCGGGCGAAACGCGCGTCGAGGCGCTTGTTCACCCAGATCTTCTGATCCTCCACGCTCTTTCAACATGTCTCAGGGTATGTGTATGTGCTTTTGCTAAACCTATACTGACCTTTGGGCTATATTGTCTAACTTTGGCAGCTGCATTTTTCTATAGCTATTTGAGCTACACTATCTCTTGTTATACGTCAATAGCTACACTCTTTTCTTGTGCTGACTCCTATCTAGCAGTATACATATATCTATTTTTTTATACTGCGTTGTCTTTATACGTATTATTGTATACATATCGATTTAGCTGCACCCTTTCTGTGTTGGCTCTGACGTATTATCATTTTATGCATGCTGCCACATGTTATCCTGCCCTCCCTTTTTTGTATAGGTTCTGATATTGTACAGGCCACCTTCTCATTTTTATTTGCTACATGTGGGATTTATATTACACACCCCTGGGCTTGTGTTATTATTGGATATTATTCGAGCGTGTGAGTGATCATTAGTATATGGTTGATTCTGTTGGTCATGGTCTTTTCCATCTGACCCTGCTGTATATGTCTCCGTATATGCTGTATTATTTCTCTTTTTCTATTACTGTGTTATTTTGTCATTATATTTAATAAAGATATTTTTTGTGCTTTTTATATTGAGTACAATATTTTCTTAAGGGATTTGTCCCATTTGGTTCGTTGTTAGGTTCTATTGCTATAGGGGACCCCACTACATGCCATTTCTATGGTGCGAGGTTTTTGGTTAGGTTGTCTTGGGGGTATTATTCAGTCACTATTTGGTTATGGTGTGGTGGTATTATTCAGTAACAGTATGGGGGTATTATTTAGTCACTATGTAGTTATGTTGGAGGTATTATTCAGTAACAGTATGGGGGTATTATTCAATCACTATGTGGTTATGGTGTGGAGGTATTATTCAGTAACAGTATGGGGGTATTATTCAGTAATAGTATGGGGGTATTATTTAGTCACTATGTGGTTATGGTGTGGAGGTATTAGTCAGTAACAGTATGGGGGTATTAGTTAGTCACCATGTAGTTATAATGTGGAGGTATTATTCAGTAACAGTATGGTGGTATTACTCAGTCACTATGTGGTTATGGTGTGGTGGTATTATTCAGTAACTGTATGGTGGTATTATTCAGTTACTATGTGGTTATGATGTGGGTGTATTATTCAGTAACAGTATGGGGGTATTAGTCAGTCACTATGTGGTTATGGTGTGGTGGTATTATTCTGTAACAGTATGATGGTATTATTCAGTCACTATGTGGTTATGGTGTGGTGGTATTATTCAGTAACAGTATGGGGGTATTATTCAGTCACTATATGGTTATGGTGTGGAGGTATTATTCAGTAACAGTATGATGGTATTATTCAGTCACTATGTGGTTATGGTGTGGTGGTATTATTCAGTAACAGTATGGGGGTATTATTCAGTCACTATGTGGTTATGGTGTGGAGGTATTATTCAGTAACAGTATGGGGGTATTATTCAGTAACAGTATGGGGGTATTATTCAGTCACTATGTGGTTATGGTGTGGAGGTATTATTCAGTAACAGTATGGTGGTATTATTCAGTCACTATGTGGTTATGGTGTGGTGGTATTATTCAGTAACAGTATGATGGTATTATTCAGTCACTATGTGGTTATGGTGTCGAGGTATTATTCAGTAACAGTATGGGTATATTATTAAGTCACTGTGTGTGGTTATGGTGTGGTGGTATTATTCAGTAACAGTATGGGGGTATTATTTAGTCACTATGTGGTTATGATGTGGAGGTAATATTCAGTAACAGTATGGGGGTATTATTCAGTCACTGTGTGGTTATGGTGTGGGGGTATTATTCAGTAACAGTATGGGGGTATTATTCAGTAACAGTATGGGGGTATTAGTCAGTCACTAAGTGGTTATGGTGTGGTGGTATTATTCAGTAACAGTTTGGGGGTATTATTCAATCACTATGTGGTTATGGTGTGGTGGTATTATTCAGTAACAGTATGGGGTATTAATCAGTCACTATGTGGTTATGATGTGGTGGTATTATTCTGTAACAGTATGATGGTATTATTCAGTCACTATGTGGTTATGATGTGGTGGTATTATTCAGTAACAGTATGGTGGTATTATTCAGTAGCAGTATGGGGGTATTTTTCAGTCACTATGTGGTTATGATGTGGTGGTATTATTCAGTAACAGTATGGGGGTATTATTCAGTCACTATGTGGTTATGGTGTGGTGGTATTATTCAGTTACAGTATGGGGGTATTATTCAGTCACTATGTGGTTATGGTGTGGTATTATTCAGTAACAGTATGGGGGTATTATTCAGTCCCTATGTGGTTATGGTGTGGTGGTATTATTCAGTAACGGTATGGAGGTATTATTCAGTCACTATGTGGTTATGGTGTGGGGGTATTATTCAGTATCAGTATGGGGGTATTATTCAGTCACTATGTGGTTATGGTGTGGCGGTATTATTCAGTAACAGTATGGGGGTATTATTAAGTCGCTATGTGGTTATGGTGTGGAGGTAAAATTCAGTAACTGTATGGGGGAATTATTCAGTCACTATGGGGTTATGGTGTGGAGGTATTATTCAGTAACAGTATGGGGTATTATTCAGTCACTATGTGGTTATGGTGTGGAGGTATTATTCAGTAACAGTATGGGGGTATTATTCAGTAACAGTATGGGGGTATTATTTAGTCACTATGTGGTTACGGTGTGGAGGTATTAGTCAGTAACAGTATGGGGGTATTAGTTAGTCACTATGTGGTTATAATGTGGAGGTATTATTCAGTAACAGTATGGTGGTATTATTCAGTCACTATGTGGTTATGATGTGGGGTTATTATTCAGTAACAGTATGGGGGTATTAGTCAGTCACTGTGGTTATAATGTGGAGGTATTATTCAGTAACAGTATGGTGGTATTATTCAGTCACTATGTGGTTATGATGTGGGGTTATTATTCTGTAACAGTATGGGGATATTTTTCAGTCACTGTGTGGTTATAGTGTGGTGGTATTATTCAGTAACAGTATGGGGGTATTATTCAGTCACTGTGTGGTTATGGTGTGGGAGTATTATTCAGTAACAGCATGGGGGTATTATTCAGTCACTATGTGGTTATGGTGTGGTGGTATTATTCAGTCACTATGTGGTTATGGTGTGGAGGTATTATTCAGTAACAGCATGGGGGTATTATTCAGTCACTATGTGGTTATGGTGTGGAGGTATTATTCAGTAACAGTATGGGGATATTTTTCAGTCACTGTGTGGTTATGGTGTGGTGGTATTTTTCAGTCACTGTGTGGTTATGGTGAGGGGGTATTATTCAGTAACAGTATGGGGGTATTATTCAGTTATGGTGTGGGAGTATTATTCAGTAACAGTATGGGGGTATTATTCAGTCACTATGTGGTTATGGTGTGGAGGTATTATTCAGTAACAGTATGATGGTATTATTCAGTCACTATGTGGTTATGGTGTGGAGGTATTATTCAGTAACAGTATGGGGATATTATTCAGTCACTGTGTGGTGGTATTATTCAGTAACAGTATGTGGGTATTATTCATTCACTGTGTGGTTATGGTGTTGGAGTATTATTCAGTAACAGTATGGGGGTATTATTCAGTCACTATGTGGTTATGGTGTTGGAGTATTAGTCAGTAACAGTATGGGGGTATAAGTCAGTCACTATGTGGTTATGGTGTGGTGGTATTATTCAGTAACAGTATGGGGTTATTATTCAGTAACAGTATGGGGGTATTATTCAGTCACTATGTGGTTATGGTGTGGAGGTATTATTCAGTAACAGTATGGGGATATTTTTCAGTCACTGTGTGGTTATGGTGTGGTGGTATTTTTCAGTCACTGTGTGGTTATGGTGTGGGGGTATTATTCAGTAACAGTATGGGGGTATTATTCAGTTATGGTGTGGGAGTATTATTCAGTAACAGTATGGGGGTATTATTCAGTCACTATGTGGTTATGGTGTGGAGGTATTATTCAGTAACAGTATGCTGGTATTATTCAGTCACTATGTGGTTATGGTGTGGTGGTATTATTCAGTAACAGTATGGGGATATTATTCAGTCACTGTGTGGTTATGGTGTGGTGGTATTATTCAGTAACAGTATGGGGGTATTATTCAGTTACTGTGTGGTTATGGTGTGGAGGTATTCAGTAACAGTATGGGGGTATTATTCAGTCACTATGTGGTTATGGTGTGGTGGTATTATTCAGTAACAGTATGGGGTATTAGTCAGTCACTATGTGGTTATGATGTGGAGGTATTATTCAGTAACAGTATGGGGGTATTATTCAGTCACTATGTGGTTATGGTGTGGGGGTATTATTCAGTATCAGTATGGGGGTATTATTCAGTCACTATGTGGTTATGGTATGGCGGTATTATTCAGTAACAGTATGGGGGTATTATTCAGTAACAGTATGGTGGTATTATGCAGTCACTATGTTGTTATGGTGTGGCGGTATTATTCAGTAACAGTATGGTGGTATTATTCAGTCACTATGTGGTTTTGGTGTGGTGGTATTATTCAGTAACAGTATGGGGGTATTATTCAGTCACTATGTGGTTATGGTATGGCGGTATTATTCAGTAACAGTATGGAGGTATTATTCAGTCACTATGTGGTTATGGTGTGGGGGTATTATTCAGTAACAGTATGGGGGTATTATTCAGTCACTATGTGGTTATGGTGTGGCGGTATTATTCAGTAACAGTATGAGGTATTAGTAAGTCACTATGTGGTTATGGTGTGGCGGTATTATTCAGTAACAGTATGGTGGTATTATTCAGTATCAGTATGGTGGTATTAGTCAGTCACTATGTGGTTATGGTGTGGGGGTATTATTCAGTAACAGTATGGGGGTATTATTCAGTCACTATGTGGTTATGGTGTGGAGGTATTATTCAGTAACAGTATGAGGATATTAGTCAGTCACTATGTGGTTTTGGTGTGGGGGTATTATTCAGTAACAGTATGGGGTATTACTCAGTCACTATGTGGTTATAGTGTGGAGGTATTATATAGTAACAGTATGGGGGTATTATTCAGTAACAGTATGGAGGTATTATACAGTAACAGTATGGGGGTATTATTCAGTAACAGTATGGGGGTATTATTCAGTAATAGTATGGGGGTATTATTCAGTAACAGTATGGGGGTATTATTCAGTAACAGTATGGGGGTATTATTCAGTAAAAGTATGGGGTATTATACAGTAACAGTATGGGGGTATTATTCAGTAACAGTATGGGGGTATTATTCAGTAACAGTATGGGGGTATTATTCAGTAAAAGTATGGGGTATTATACAGTAACAGTATGGGGGTATTATTCAGTAACTGTATGGGGGTATTATTCAGTAACAGTATGGGGGTATTATTCAGTAAATGTATGGGGGTATTATTCAGTAACAGTATGGGGGTATTATTCAGTCACTATGTGGTTATGGCGTGGCGGTATTATTCAGTAACAGTATGGCGGTATTATTCAGTAACAGTATGGGGGTATTCTTCAGTAACAGTATGGTGGTATTATTCATTCACTGTGGTTATGGTGTGGTGATATTATTCAGTTACAGTATGGTGGTATTATTCAGTTACAGTATGGGGGTATTATTCAGTAACAGTATGGGGGTATTATTCAGTCACTATGTGCTTATGGTGTGGAGGTATTATTCAGTAACAGTATGGGGGAATTATTCAGTCACTATGTGGTTATGGTGTGGAGGTATTATTTAGTAACAGTATGGGGGTATTATTCAGTCACTATGTGGTTATGGTGTGGTCATATTATTCAGTAACAGTATGGGGGTATTGTTCAGTCCTTATGTGGTTATGGTGTGGTGGTATTATTCAGTAACAGTATGGAGGTATTATTCAGTCACTATGTGGTTATGGTGTGGAGGTATTATTCAGTAACAGTATGGGGGTATTATTCGGTCACTATGTGGTTATGGTGTGGTGGTATTATTTAGTAACAGTATGGCGGTATTATTCAGTCACTATGTGGTTATGGTGTGGTGGTATTATTCAGTAACAGTATGGGGGTATTATTCAGTCTATGTGGTTATGGTGTGGTGGTATTATTCAGTCACTATGTGGTTATGGTGTGGAGGTATTATTCAGTAACAGTATGGGGGTATTAGTCAGTCACTATGTGGTTATGGTGTGGCAGTATTATTCAGTAACAGTATGGGGGTATTATTCAGTCACTATGTGGTTATGGTGTGGGGTATTATTCAGTAACAGTATGGGGGTATTATTCAGTCACTATGTGGTTATGGTGTGGAGGTATTATTCAGTAACATTATGGTCGTATTATTCAGTCACTATATGGTTATGGTGTGGAGGTATTATTCAGTAACAGTATGGGGGTATTATTCAGTCACTATGTAGTTATGGTGTGGTGGTATTATTCAGTATCAGTATGGGGGTATTATTCAGTCACTATGTGGTTATGGTGTGGCGGTATTATTCAGTATCAGTATGGGGGTATTATTCAGTCTTTATGTGGTTATGGTGTGGTGGTATTATTCAGTAACATTATTGGGGTATTATTCAGTCACTATGTGGTTATGGTGTGGGGGTATTATTAAGTAACTGTGTGGAGGTATTATTCAGTCACTATGTTGTGATAGTGTGGAGGTATTATTCAGTAACAGTATGGATGTATTATTCAGTCACTATGTGGTTATGGTGTGGTGGTATTATTCAGTAACAGTATGGGGGTATTATTCAGTAACAGTATGGGGGTATTATTCAGTCACTATGTGGTTATGGTGTGGTGGTATTAGTCAGTAACAGTATGGGGGTATTATTCAGTCACTATGTGGTTATGGTGTGGTGGTATTAGTCAGTAACAGTATGGGGGTATTATTCAGTCACTATGTGGTTATGGTGTGGTGGTATTATTCAGTAACAGTATGGGGGTATTATTCAGTAACAGTATGGGGGTATTATTCAGTAACAGTATGGGGGTATTATTCAGTAACAGTATGGGGGTATTATTCAGTAACAGTATGGGGGTATTATTCAGTCACTATGTGGTTATGGTGTGGTGGTATTATTCAGTATCAGTATGGGGTATGATTCAGTCACTATGTGGTTATGGTGTGGAGGTATTATTCAGTAACAGTATGGGGGTATTATTCAGTCATTATGTGGTTATGGTGTGGTGGTATTATTTAGTAACATTATGGGGGTATTATTCAGTCACTATGTGGTTATGGTGTGGCGGTATTATTCAGTAACAGTATGGGGGTATTATTCAGTAACAGTATGGGGGTATTATTCAGTCACTATGTGGTTATGGTGTGGTGGTATTATTTAGTAACATTATGGGGGTATTATTCAGTCACTATGTGGTTATGGTGTGGAGGTATTATTCAGTAACTGTATGGGGTATTATTCAGTCACTATGTGGTTTTGGTGTGTGGGTATTATTCTGTAACATTATGGGGGTATTATTCAGTCACTATGTGGTTATGTTGTGGAGGTATTATTCAGTAACAGTATGGGGTATTATACAGTCACTATGTGGTTATGGAGTGGCGGTATTATTCAGTAACAGTATGGGGGTATTATTCAGTCACTATGTGGTTATGGTGTGGTGGTATTATTCAGTAAGAGTATGGGGGTATTATTCAGTCACTATGTGGTTATGGTTTGGTGGTATTCAGTATCAGTATGGGGGTATTATTCAGTCACTATGTGGTTATGGTGTGGCGGTATTATTCAGTAACAGTATGGGGGTATTATTCAGTCAGTATGTGGTTATGGTGTGGTGGTATTATTCAGTAACAGTATGGGGTATTAATCAGTCACTATGTGGTTATGGTGTGGGGGTATTCAGTAACAGTATGGGGATATTATTCAGTCATTATGTGGTTATGGTGTGGTGGTATTATTCAGTAACATTATGGGGGTATTATTCAGTCACTATGTGGTTATGGTGTGGAGGTATTATTCAGTAACAGTATGGATGTATTATTCAGTCACTATGTGGTTATGGTGTGGCGGTATTATTCAGTAACAGTATGGGGGTATTATTCAGTAACAGTATGGTGGTATTATCCAGTAACAGTATGGGGGTATTATTCAGTAACAGTATGGGGGTATTATTCAGTCACTATGTGGTTATGGTATGGTGGTATTATTCAGTAACAGTATGGGGGTATTATTCAGTCATTATGTGGTTATGGTGTGGTGGTATTATTTAGTAACATTATGGGGGTATTATTCAGTCACTATGTGGTTATGGTGTGGTGGTATTTTTCAGTCACTATGTGGTTATGGTGTGGCGGTATTATTCAGTAACAGTATGGGGGTAATATTCAGTAACAGTATGGGGGTATTATTCAGTCACTATGTGGTTATGGTGTGGTGGTATTAGTCAGTAACAGTATTGGGGTATTATTCAGTCACTATGGGGTTATGGTGTGGTGGTATTTTTCAGTCACTATGTGGTTATGGTGTGGCGGTATTATTCAGTAACAGTATGGGGGTATTATTCAGTAACAGTATGGGGGTATTATTCAGTCACTATGTGGTTATGGTATGGTGGTATTATTCAGTAACAGTATGGGGGTATTATTCAGTCATTATGTGGTTATGGTGTGGTGGTATTATTTAGTAACATTATGGGGGTATTATTCAGTCACTATGTGGTTATGGTGTGGCGTTATTATTCAGTAACAGTATGGGTGTATTATTCAGTAACAGTATGGGGGTATTATTCAGTCACTATGTGGTTATGGTGTGGTGGTATTAGTCAGTAACAGTTTTGGGGTATTATTCAGTCACTATGTGGTTATGGTGTGGGGGTATTATTTAGTAACAGTATGGGGGCATTATTCAGTCACTATGTGGTTATGGTGTGGTGGTATTATTCAGTAACAATATGGGGGTATTATTCAGTCATTATGTGGTTATGGTGTGGTGGTATTATTTAGTAACATTATGGGGGTATTATTCAGTCACTATGTGGTTATGGTGTGGTGGTATTTTTCAGTCACTATGTGGTTATGGTGTGGCGGTATTATTCAGTAACAGTATGGGGGTATTATTCAGTAACAGTATGGGGGTATTATTCAGTCACTATGTGGTTATGGTATGGTGGTATTATTCAGTAACAGTATGGGGGTATTATTCAGTCATTATGTGGTTATGGTGTGGTGGTATTATTTAGTAACATTATGGGGGTATTATTCAGTCACTATGTGGTTATGGTGTGGTGGTATTTTTTAGTCACTATGTGGTTATGGTGTGGCAGTATTATTCAGTAACAGTATGGGGGTATTATTCAGTAACAGTATGGGGGTATTATTCAGTCACTATGTGGTTATGGTGTGGTGGTATTAGTCAGTAACAGTATTGGGGTATTATTCAGTCACTATGTGGTTATGGTGTGGGGGTATTATTTAGTAACAGTATGGGGGCATTATTCAGTCACTATGTGGTTATGGTGTGGTGGTATTATTCAGTAACAATATGGGGGTATTATTCAGTCACTATGTGGTTATGGTGTGGGGGTATTATTCAGTAACAGTATGGGGGTATTATTCAGTCATATGTGGTTATAGTGTGGAGGTATTATATAGTAACAGTATGGGGGTATTATTCAGTAACAGTATGGAGGTATTATACAGTAACAGTATGGGGGTATTATTCAGTAACAGTATGGGGGTATTATTCAGTAATAGTATGGGGGTATTATTCAGTAATAGTATGGGGGTATTATTCAGTAACAGTATGGGGGTATTATTCAGTAACAGTATGGGGGTATTATTCAGTAACAGTATGGGGGTATTATTCAGTAAAAGTATGGGGTATTATACAGTAACAGTATGGGGGTATTATTCAGTAACAGTATGGGGGTATTATTCAGTAACAGTATGGGGGTATTATTCAGTAACTGTATGGGGGTATTATTCAGTAACAGTATGGGGGTATTATTCAGTAAATGTATGGGGGTATTATTCAGTAACAGTATGGGGGTATTATTCAGTCACTATGTGGTTATGGCGTGGCGGTATTATTCAGTAACAGTATGGCGGTATTATTCAGTAACAGTATGGGGGTATTCTTCAGTAACAGTATGGTGGTATTATTCATTCACTATGTGGTTATGGTGTGGTGATATTATTCAGTTACAGTATGGTGGTATTATTCAGTTACAGTATGGGGGTATTATTCAGTAACAGTATGGGGGTATTATTCAGTCACTATGTGCTTATGGTGTGGAGGTATTATTCAGTAACAGTATGGGGGAATTATTCAGTCACTATGTGGTTATGGTGTGGAGGTATTATTTAGTAACAGTATGGGGGTATTATTCAGTCACTATGTGGTTATGGTGTGGTCATATTATTCAGTAACAGTATGGGGGTATTGTTCAGTCCTTATGTGGTTATGGTGTGGTGGTATTATTCAGTAACAGTATGGAGGTATTATTCAGTCACTATGTGGTTATGGTGTGGAGGTATTATTCAGTAACAGTATGGGGGTATTATTCAGTCACTATGTGGTTATGGTGTGGTGGTATTATTTAGTAACAGTATGGCGGTATTATTCAGTCACTATGTGGTTATGGTGTGGTGGTATTATTCAGTAACAGTATGGGGGTATTATTCAGTCTATGTGGTTATGGTGTGGTGGTATTATTCAGTAACAGTATGGTCGTATTATTCAGTCACTATATGGTTATGGTGTGGAGGTATTATTCAGTAACAGTATGGGGGTATTATTCAGTCACAATGTAGTTATGGTGTGGTGGTATTATTCAGTATCAGTATGGGGGTATTATTCAGTCACTATGTGGTTATGGTGTGGCGGTATTATTCAGTATCAGTATGGGGGTATTATTCAGTCTTTATGTGGTTATGGTGTGGTGGTATTATTCAGTAACATTATTGGGGTATTATTCAGTCACTATGTGGTTATGGTGTGGGGGTATTATTAAGTAACTGTGTGGAGGTATTATTCAGTCACTATGTTGTGATAGTGTGGAGGTATTATTCAGTAACAGTATGGATGTATTATTCAGTCACTATGTGGTTATGGTGTGGCGGTATTATTCAGTAACAGTATGGGGGTATTATTCAGTAACAGTATGGGGGTATTATTCAGTCACTATGTGGTTATGGTGTGGTGGTATTAGTCAGTAACAGTATGGGGGTATTATTCAGTCACTATGTGGTTATGGTGTGGTGGTATTATTCAGTAACAGTATGGGGGTATTATTCAGTCACTATGTGGTTATGGTGTGGTGGTATTATTCAGTAACAGTATGGTGGTATTATTCAGTAACAGTATGGTGGTATTATTCAGTAACAGTATGGGGATATTATTCAGTAACAGTATGGGGGTATTATTCAGTAACAGTATGGGGGTATTATTCAGTCACTATGTGGTTATGGTGTGGTGGTATTATTCAGTATCAGTATGGGGTATGATTCAGTCACTATGTGGTTATGGTGTGGAGGTATTATTCAGTAACAGTATGGGGGTATTATTCAGTCATTATGTGGTTATGGTGTGGTGGTATTATTTAGTAACATTATGGGGGTATTATTCAGTCACTATGTGGTTATGGTGTGGCGGTATTATTCAGTAACAGTATGGGGGTATTATTCAGTAACAGTATGGGGGTATTATTCAGTCACTATGTGGTTATGGTGTGGTGGTATTATTCAGTAACAGTATGGGGGTATTATTCAGTCACTATGTGGTTATGGTTTGGTGGTATTCAGTATCAGTATGGGGGTATTATTCAGTCACTATGTGGTTATGGTGTGGCGGTATTATTCAGTAACAGTATGGGGGTATTATTCAGTCAGTATGTGGTTATGGTGTGGTGGTATTATTCAGTAACAGTATGGGGTATTAATCAGTCACTATGTGGTTATGGTGTGGGGGTATTCAGTAACAGTATGGGGATATTATTCAGTCATTATGTGGTTATGGTGTGGTGGTATTATTCAGTAACATTATGGGGGTATTATTCAGTCACTATGTGGTTATGGTGTGGAGGTATTATTCAGTAACAATATGGATGTATTATTCAGTCACTATGTGGTTATGGTGTGGCGGTATTATTCAGTAACAGTATGGGGGTATTATTCAGTAACCGTATGGCGGTATTATTCAGTAACAGTATGGGGGTATTATTCAGTCACTATGTGGTTATGGTATGGTGGTATTATTCAGTAACAGTATGGGGGTATTATTCAGTCATTATGTGGTTATGGTGTGGTGGTATTATTTAGTAACATTATGGGGGTATTATTCAGTCACTATGTGGTTATGGTGTGGTGGTATTTTTCAGTCACTATGTGGTTATGGTGTGGCGGTATTATTCAGTAACAGTATGGGGGTATTATTCAGTAACAGTATGGGGGTATTATTCAGTCACTATGTGGTTATGGTGTGGTGGTATTAGTCAGTAACAGTATTGGGGTATTATTCAGTCACTATGGGGTTATGGTGTGGTGGTATTTTTCAGTCACTATGTGGTTATGGTGTGGCGGTATTATTCAGTAACAGTATGGGGGTATTATTCAGTAACAGTATGGGGGTATTATTCAGTCACTATGTGGTTATGGTATGGTGGTATTATTCAGTAACAGTATGGGGGTATTATTCAGTCATTATGTGGTTATGGTGTGGTGGTATTATTTAGTAACATTATGGGGGTATTATTCAGTCACTATGTGGTTATGGTGTGGCGTTATTATTCAGTAACAGTATGGGTGTATTATTCAGTAACAGTATGGGGGTATTATTCAGTCACTATGTGGTTATGGTGTGGTGGTATTAGTCAGTAACAGTTTTGGGGTATTATTCAGTCACTATGTGGTTATGGTGTGGGGGTATTATTTAGTAACAGTATGGGGGCATTATTCAGTCACTATGTGGTTATGGTGTGGTGGTATTATTCAGTAACAATATGGGGGTATTATTCAGTCATTATGTGGTTATGGTGTGGTGGTATTATTTAGTAACATTATGGGGGTATTATTCAGTCACTATGTGGTTATGGTGTGGTGGTATTTTTCAGTCACTATGTGGTTATGGTGTGGCGGTATTATTCAGTAACAGTATGGGGGTATTATTCAGTAACAGTATGGGGGTATTATTCAGTCACTATGTGGTTATGGTATGGTGGTATTATTCAGTAACAGTATGGGGGTATTATTCAGTCATTATGTGGTTATGGTGTGGTGGTATTATTTAGTAACATTATGGGGGTATTATTCAGTCACTATGTGGTTATGGTGTGGTGGTATTTTTTAGTCACTATGTGGTTATGGTGTGGCAGTATTATTCAGTAACAGTATGGGGGTATTATTCAGTAACAGTATGGGGGTATTATTCAGTCACTATGTGGTTATGGTGTGGTGGTATTAGTCAGTAACAGTATTGGGGTATTATTCAGTCACTATGTGGTTATGGTGTGGGGGTATTATTTAGTAACAGTATGGGGGCATTATTCAGTCACTATGTGGTTATGGTGTGGTGGTATTATTCAGTAACAATATGGGGGTATTATTCAGTCACTATGTGGTTATGGTGTGGGGGTATTATTCAGTAACAGTATGGTGGTATTATTCAGTAACAGTATGGTGGTATTATTCAGTAACAATATGGGGGTATTATTTAGTAACAGTATGGGGGTATTATTCAGTATCAGTATGGAGGTATTATTCAGTAACAGTATGGTGGTATTATTCAGTAACAGTATGGGGGTATTATTCAGTAACAGTATGGGGGTATTATTCAGTATCAGTATGGAGGTATTATTCAGTAACAGTATGGTGGTATTATTCAGTAACAGTATGGGGGTATTATTCCGTAACAGTATGGAGGTATTATTCAGTAACAGTATGGGGGTATTATTCAGTAACCGTATGGGGGTATTATTCAGTAACAGTATGGGGTATTATTCAGTCACTATGTAGTTATGGTGTGGTGGTATTATTCAGTAACAGTATGGGGGTATTATTCAGTCACTATGTGGTTATGGTGTGGTGGTATTATTTAGTAACAGTATGGGGGTATTATTCAGTCACTATGTGGTTATGGTGTGTTGGTATTATTCAGTAACAGTATGGGGGTATTATTCAGTCACTATATGGTTATGGTGTGGCGGTATTATTCAGTAACAGTATGGGGGTATTATTCAGTCACTATGTGGTTATGCTGTGGTGGTATTATTCAGTAACAGTATGGGGGTATTAGTCAGTCACTATATGGTTATGGTGTGGCGGTATTATTCAGTAACAGTATGGGGGTATTATTCAGTCACTATGTGGTTATGGTGTGGTGATATTATTCAGTAACAGTATGGGGGTATTATTCAGTCACTATGTGGTTATGGTGTGGGGGTATTATTTAGTAACAGTATGGGGGTATTATTCAGTCACTATGTGGTTATGGTGTGTTGGTATTATTCAGTAACAGTATGGGGGTATTATTCAGTCACTATGTGGTTATGGTGTGGGGGTATTATTCAGTAGCAGTATGGGGGTATTATTCAGTCACTATGTGGTTATGGTGTGGAGGTATTATTCAGTAACAGTATGGGGGTATTATTCAGTCACTATGTGGTTATGGTGTGGAGGTATTATTCAGTAACAGTATGGGGGTATTATTCAGTCATTATGAGGTTATGGTGTGGCAGTATTATTCAGTAACAGTATGGGGGTGTTATTCAGTCACTATGTGGTTATGTTGTGGAGGTATTATTCAGTAACAGTATGGGAGTATTATTCAGTCACTATGTGGTTATGGTGTGGGGGTATTACTCAGTAACAGTATGGGGGTGTTATTCAGTCACTATGTGGTTATGGTGTGGAGGTATTATTCAGTAACAGTATGGGGGTATTATTCAGTCACTATGTGGTTATGGTGTGGTGGTATTATTCAGTAACAGTATGGGGGTATTATTCAGTAACAGTATGTGGGTATTATTCAGTCACTATGTGGTTATGGTGTGGAGGTATTATTCAGTAACAGTATGGGGGTATTATTCAGTCACTATGTGGTTATGGTTTGGTGGTATTATTCAGTAACAGTATGGGGGTATTATTCAGTCACTATGTGGTTATGGTGTGGAGGTATTGTTCAGTAACAGTATGGGGGTATTATTCAGTCACTATGTGGTTATGGTGTGGTGGTATTATTCAGTAACAGTATGGGGGTATTATTCAGTCACTATGTGGTTATGGTGTGGAGGTATTGTTCAGTAACAGTATGGGGGTATTATTCAGTCACTATGTGGTTATGGTGTGGCGGTATTATTCAGTAACAGTATGGGGGTATTATTCAGTAACAGTATGGAGGTATTATTCAGTAACAGTATGGCGGTATTAGTCAGTCACTATGTGGTTATGGTGTGGAGGTATTATTCAGTAACAGTATGGGGGTATTATTCAGTCACTATGTGGTTATGGTGTGGAGGTATTATTTAGTAACAGTATGGGGGTATTATTCAGTAACAGTATGGGGGTATTAGTCAGTCATTATGTGGTTATGGTGTGGCGGTATTATTCAGTAACAGTATGGCGGTATTATTCAGTCACTATGTGGTTATGGTGTGGTGGTATTATTCAGTAACAGTATGGTGGTATTAGTCAGTCACTATGTGGTTATGGTGTGGAGGTATTATTCAGTAACAGTATGGTGGTATTATTCAGTCACTTTGTTGTTATGGTTTGGTGGTATTCAGTAACAGTATGGGAGTATTATTCAGTCACTGTGTGGTTATGGTGTGGTGGTATTATTCAGTAACAGTATGGGGGTATTATTCAGTCACTATGTAGTTATGGTGTGGTGGTATTATTCAGTATCAGTATGGGGGTATTATTCAGTCACTATGTGGTTATGGTGTGGCGGTATTATTCAGTATCAGTATGGGGGTATTATTCAGTCTTTATGTGGTTATGGTGTGGTGGTATTATTCAGTAAAATTATGGGGGTATTATTCAGTCACTATGTGGTTATGGTGTGGGGGTATTATTAAGTAACTGTGTGGAGGTATTATTCAATCACTATGTTGTGATAGTGTGGAGGTATTATTCAGTAACAGTATGGATGTATTATTCAGTCACTATGTGGTTATGGTGTGGCGGTATTATTCAGTAACAGTATGGGGGTATTATTCAGTCACTATGTGGTTATGGTGTGGTGGTATTAGTCAGTAACAGTATGGGGGTATTATTCAGTCACTATGTGGTTATGGTGTGGTGGTATTATTCAGTAACAGTATGGGGGTATTATTCAGTCACTATGTGGTTATGGTGTGGTGGTATTATTCAGTAACAGTATGGTGGTATTATTCAGTAACAGTATGGGGGTATTATTCAGTAACAGTATGGGGGTATTATTCAGTAACAGTATGGGGGTATTATTCAGTAACAGTATGGGGGTATTATTCAGTAACAGTATGGGGGTATTATTCAGTCACTATGTGGTTATGGTGTGGTGGTATTATTCAGTATCAGTATGGGGGTATGATTCAGTCACTATGTGGTTATGGTGTGGAGGTATTATTCAGTAACAGTATGGGGGTATTATTCAGTCATTATGTGGTTATGGTGTGGTGGTATTATTTAGTAACATTATGGGGGTATTATTCAGTCACTATGTGGTTATGGTGTTGTGGTATTTTTCAGTCACTATGTGGTTATGGTGTGGCGGTATTATTCAGTAACAGTATGGGGGTATTATTCAGTAACAGTATGGGGGTATTATTCAGTCACTATGTGGTTATGGTGTGGTGGTATTAGTCAGTAACAGTATTGGGGTATTATTCAGTCACTATGTGGTTATGGTGTGGGGGTATTATTTAGTAACATTATGGGGGCATTATTCAGTCACTATGTGGTTATGGTGTGGTGGTTTTATTCAGTAACAGTATGGGGGTATTTTTCAGTCACTATGGGGTTATGGTGTGGAGGTATTATTCAGTAACAGTATGGGGGTATTATTCAGTAACAGTATGGGGGTATTATTTAGTCACTATGTGGTTATGGTGTGGAGGTATTATTCAGTAACAGTATGGTGGTATTACTCAGTCACTATGTGGTTATGGTGTGGTGGTATTATTCAGTAACAGTATGGTGGTATTATTCAGTCACTATGTTGTTATGGTGTGGTGGTATTATTCAGTAACAGTATGGGGGTATTATTCAGTCACTATGTGGTTATGATGTGGGGGTATTATTCAGTAACAGTATGGGGGTATTAGTCAGTCACTATGTGGTTATGGTGTGGTGGTATTATTCTGTAACAGTATGGGGGTATTATTCAGTCACTATATGGTTATGGTGTGGAGGTATTATTCACTAACAGTATGATGGTATTATTCAGTCACTATGTGGTTATGGTGTGGTGGTATTATTCAGTAACAGTATGGTGGTATTATTCAGTCACTATGTTGTTATGGTGTGGTGGTATTATTCAGTAACAGTATGGGGGTATTATTCAGTCACTGTGGTTATGGTGTGGGAGTATTATTCAGTAACAGTATGGGGGTATTTTTCAGTAACAGTATGCTGGTATTATTCAGTCACTATGTGGTTATGGTGTGGTGGTATTATTCAGTAACAGTATGGGGATATTGTTCAGTCACTGTGTGGTTATGGTGTGGTGGTATTATTCAGTAACAGTATTGGGGTATTATTCAGTTACTGTGTGGTTATGGTGTGGAGGTATTCAGTAACAGTATGGGGGTATTATTCAGTCACTATGTGGTTATGGTGTGGTGGTATTATTCAGTAACAGTATGGGGTATTATTCAGTCACTATGTGGTTATGGTGTGGGGGTATTATTTAGTATCAGTATGGGGGTATTACTCAGTCTCTATGTGGTTATGGTGTGGTGGTATTATTCAGTAACAGTATGGGGGTATTACTCAGTCTCTATATGGTTATGGTGTGGCGGTATTATTCAGTAACAGTATGATGGTATTATTCAGTCACTATGTGGTTATGGTGTGGGGGTATTATTCAGTATCAGTATGGGGGTATTACTCAGTCTCTATGTGGTTATGGTGTGGTGGTATTATTCAGTAACAGTATGGGGGTATTATTCAGTCACTATGTGGTTATGGTATGGCGGTATTATTCAGTAACAGTATGGGGGTATTATTCAGTAACAGTATGGTGGTATTATGCAGTCACTATGTGTTTATGGTGTGGCGGTATTATTCAGTAACAGTATGGTGGTATTATTCAGTCACTATGTGGTTTTGGTGTGGTGGTATTATCCAGTAACAGTATGGGCGTATTATTCAGTCACTATGTGGTTATGGTATGGCGGTATTATTCAGTAACAGTATGGAGGTATTATTCAGTCACTATGTGGTTATGGTGTGGGGGTATTATTCAGTAACAGTATGGGGGTATTATTCAGTCACTATGTGGTTATGGTGTGGAGGTATTATTCACTAACAGTATGATGGTATTATTCAGTCACTATGTGGTTATGGTGTGGTGGTATTATTCAGTAACAGTATGGTGGTATTATTCAGTCACTATGTGGTTATGGTGTGGTGGTATTATTCAGTAACAGTATGGGGGTATTATTCAGTCACTGTGGTTATGGTGTGGGAGTATTATTCAGTAACAGTATGGGGGTATTTTCAGTAACAGTATGCTGGTATTATTCAGTCACTATGTGGTTATGGTGTGGTGGTATTATTCAGTAACAGTATGGGGATATTGTTCAGTCACTGTGTGGTTATGGTGTGGTGGTATTATTCAGTAACAGTATGGGGGTATTATTCAGTTACTGTGTGGTTATGGTGTGGAGGTATTCAGTAACAGTATGGGGGTATTATTCAGTCACTATGTGGTTATGGTGTGGTGGTATTATTCAGTAACAGTATGGGGTATTATTCAGTCACTATGTGGTTATGGTGTGGGGGTATTATTTAGTATCAGTATGGGGGTATTACTCAGTCTCTATGTGGTTACGGTGTGGTGGTATTATTCAGTAACAGTATGGGGGTATTACTCAGTCTCTATATGGTTATGGTGTGGCGGTATTATTCAGTAACAGTATGATGGTATTATTCAGTCACTATGTGGTTATGGTGTAGGGGTATTATTCAGTATCAGTATGGGGGTATTACTCAGTCTCTATGTGGTTATGGTGTGGTGGTATTATTCAGTAACAGTATGGGGGTATTATTCAGTCACTATGTGGTTATGGTATGGCGGTATTATTCAGTAACAGTATGGAGGTATTATTCAGTAACAGTATGGTGGTATTATGCAGTCACTATGTGTTTATGGTGTGGCGGTATTATTCAGTAACAGTATGGTGGTATTATTCAGTCACTATGTGGTTTTGGTGTGGTGGTATTATTCAGTAACAGTATGGGCGTATTATTCAGTCACTATGTGGTTATGGTATGGCGGTATTATTCAGTAACAGTATGGAGGTATTATTCAGTCACTATGTGGTTATGGTGTGGGGGTATTATTCAGTAACAGTATGGGGGTATTATTCAGTCACTATGTGGTTATGGTGTGGCGGTATTATTCAGTAACAGTATGGGGGTATTATTCAGTCACTATGTGGTTATGGTGTGGCGGTATTATTCAGTAACAGTATGGGGTATTAGTCAGTCACTATGTGGTTATGGTGTGGCGGTACTATTCAGTAAAAGTATGGGGGTATTATTCAGTCACTATGTGGTTATGGTGTGGGGGTATTATTCACTAACAGTATGGGGGTTAGTTAGTCACTATGTGGTTATGGTGTGGAGGTATTATTCAGTAACAGTATGGGTGTTATTCAGTAACAGTATGGGGGTATTATTCAGTAACAGTATGGGGGTATTATTCAGTAACAGTATGGGGGTATTATTCAGTAACAGTATGGGGGTATTATTCAGTAACAGTATGGGGGTATTATTCAGTAACAGTATGGGGGTATTATTCAGTAACAGTATGGGGGTATTATTCAGTAACAGTATGGTGGTATTATTCAGTCACTATGTGGTTATGGTGTGGTGATATTATTCAGTTACAGTATGGTGGTATTATTCAGTAACAGTATGGCGGTATTATTCAGTCACTATGTGGTTATGGTGTGGAGGTATTATTCAGTAACAGTATGGGGGAATTATTCAGTCACTATGTGGTTATGGTGTGGAGGTATTATTCAGTAACAGTATGGGGGTATTATTCAGTCACTATGTGGTTATGGTGTGGTGGTATTATTCAGTAACAGTATGGAGGTATTATTCAGTCACTATGTGGTTATGGTGTGGAGGTATTATTCAGTAACAGTATGGGGGTATTATTCAGTCACTATGTGGTTATGGTGTGGTGGTATTATTTAGTAACAGTATGGCGGTATTATTCAGTCATTATGTGGTTATGGTGTGGTGGTATTATTCAGTATCAGTATGGGGGTATTATTCAGTCACTATGTGGTTATGGTGTGGAGGTATTATTCAGTAACAGTATGGGGGTATTAGTCAGTCACTATGTGGTTATGGTGTGGCGGTTTTATTCAGTATCAGTATGGGGGTATTATTCAGTAACTATGTGGTTATGGTGTGGAGGTATTATTCAGTAACAGTATGGGGGTATTATTCAGTCACTATGTGGTTATGGTGTGGAGGTATTATTCAGTAACAGTATGGGGGTATTAGTCAGTCATTATGTGGTTATGGTGTGGCGGTATTATTCAGTAACAGTATGGCGGTATTATTCAGTCACTATGTGGTTATGGTGTGGTGGTATTATTCAGTAACAGTATGGTGGTATTAGTCAGTCACTATGTGGTTATGGTGTGGAGGTATTATTCAGTAACAGTATGGTGGTATTATTCAGTCACTATGTTGTTATGGTTTGGTGGTATTCAGTAACAGTATGGGAGTATTATTCAGTCACTGTGGGGTTATGGTGTGGTGGTATTATTCAGTAACAGTATGGGGGTATTATTCAGTCACTGTGGTTATGGTGTGGGGGTATTATTAAGTAACTGTGTGGAGGTATTATTCAGTCACTATGTTGTTATAGTGTGGAGGTATTATTCAGTAACAGTATGGATGTATTATTCAGTCACTATGTGGTTATGGTGTGGCGGTATTATTCAGTAACAGTATGGGGGTATTATTCAGTAACAGTATGGTGGTATTATCCAGTAACAGTATGGGGGTATTATTCAGTAACAGTATGGGGGTATTATTCAGTCACTATGTGGTTATGGTATGGTGGTATTATTCAGTAACAGTATGGGGGTATTATTCAGTCATTATGTGGTTATGGTGTGGTGGTATTATTTAGTAACATTATGGGGGTATTATTCAGTCACTATGTGGTTATGGTGTGGTGGTATTTTTCAGTCACTGTGTGGTTATGGTGTGGCGGTATTATTGAGTAACAGTATGGGGGTATTATTCAGTAACAGTATGGGGGTATTATTCAGTCACTATGTGGTTATGGTGTGGTGGTATTAGTCAGTAACAGTATTGGGGTATTATTCAGTCACTATGGGGTTATGGTGTGGTGGTATTTTTCAGTCACTATGTGGTTATGGTGTGGCGGTATTATTCAGTAACAGTATGGGGGTATTATTCAGTAACAGTATGGGGGTATTATTCAGTCACTATGTGGTTATGGTATGGTGGTATTATTCAGTAACAGTATGGGGGTATTATTCAGTCATTATGTGGTTATGGTGTGGAGGTATTATTTAGTAACATTATGGGGGTATTATTCAGTCACTATGTGGTTATGGTGTGGCGTTATTATTCAGTAACAGTATGGGGGTATTATTCAGTAACAGTATGGGGGTATTATTCAGTCACTATGTGGTTATGGTGTGGTGGTATTAGTCAGTAACAGTTTTGGGGTATTATTCAGTCACTATGTGGTTATGGTGTGGGGGTATTATTTAGTAACAGTATGGGGGCATTATTCAGTCATTATGTGGTTATGGTGTGGTGGTATTATTTAGTAACATTATGGGGGTATTATTCAGTCACTATGTGGTTATGGTGTGGTGGTATTTTTCAGTCACTATGTGGTTATGGTGTGGCGGTATTATTCAGTAACAGTATGGGGGTATTATTCAGTAACAGTATGGGGGTATTATTCAGTCACTATGTGGTTATGGTATGGTGGTATTATTCAGTAACAGTATGGGGGTATTATTCAGTCATTATGTGGTTATGGTGTGGCGGTATTATTCAGTAACAGTATGGGGGTATTATTCAGTAACAGTATGGGGGTATTATTCAGTCACTATGTGGTTATGGTGTGGTGGTATTAGTCAGTAACAGTATTGGGGTATTATTCAGTCACTATGTGGTTATGGTGTGGGGGTATTATTTAGTAACAGTATGGGGGCATTATTCAGTCACTATGTGGTTATGGTGTGGTGGTATTATTCAGTAACAATATGGGGGTATTATTTAGACACTATGTGGTTATGGTGTGGGGGTATTATTCAGTAACAGTATGGTGGTATTATTCAGTAACAGTATGGTGGTATTATTCAGTAACAATATGGGGGTATTATTCAGTAACAGTATGGGGGTATTATTCAGTATCAGCATGGAGGTATTATTCAGTAACAGTATGGTGGTATTATTCAGTAACAGTATGGGGGTATTATTCAGTAACAGTATGGGGGTATTATTCAGTAACAGTATGGGGGTATTATTCAGTAACAGTATGGAGGTATTATTCAGTAACAGTATGGGGGTATTATTCAGTAACAGTATGGGGGTATTATTCAGTAACAGTATGGGGTATTATTCAGTCACTATGTAGTTATGGTGTGGTGGTATTATTCAGTAACAGTATGGGGGTATTATTCAGTCACTATGTGGTTATGGTGTGGTGGTATTATTTAGTAACAGTATGGGGGTATTATTCAGTCACTATGTGGTTATGGTGTGTTGGTATTATTCAGTAACAGTATGGGGGTATTTTTCAGTCACTATGTAGTTATGGTGTGGTGGTATTATTCAGTAACAGTATGGGGGTATTAGTCAGTCACTATATGGTTATGGTGTGGCGGTATTATTCAGTAACAGTATGGGGGTATTATTCAGTCACTATGTGGTTATGGTGTGGTGGTATTATTCAGTAACAGTATGGGGGTATTAGTCAGTCACTATATGGTTATGGTGTGGCGGTATTATTCAGTAACAGTATGGGGGTATTATTCAGTCACTATGTGGTTATGGTGTGGTGATATTATTCAGTAACAGTATGGGGGTATTATTCAGTCACTATGTGGTTATGGTGTGGGGGTATTATTTAGTAACAGTATGGGGGTATTATTCAGTCACTATGTGGTTATGGTGTGTTGGTATTATTCAGTAACAGTATGGGGGTATTATTCAGTCACTATGTGGTTATGGTGTGGGGGTATTATTCAGTAGCAGTATGGGGGTATTATTCAGTCACTATGTGGTTATGGTGTGGAGGTATTATTCAGTAACAGTATGGGGGTATTATTCAGTCACTATGTGGTTATGGTGTGGAGGTATTATTCAGTAACAGTATGGGGGTATTATTCAGTCATTATGAGGTTATGGTGTGGCAGTATTATTCAGTAACAGTATGGGGGTGTTATTCAGTCACTATGTGGTTATGTTGTGGAGGTATTATTCAGTAACAGTATGGGAGTATTATTCAGTCACTATGTGGTTATGGTGTGGGGGTATTACTCAGTAACAGTATGGGGGTGTTATTCAGTCACTATGTGGTTATGGTGTGGAGGTATTATTCAGTAACAGTATGGGGGTATTATTCAGTCACTATGTGGTTATGGTGTGGTGGTATTATTCAGTAACAGTATGGGGGTATTATTCAGTAACAGTATGTGGGTATTATTCAGTCACTATGTGGTTATGGTGTGGAGGTATTATTCAGTAACAGTATGGGGGTATTATTCAGTCACTATGTGGTTATGGTGTGGTGGTATTATTCAGTAACAGTATGGGGGTATTATTCAGTCACTATGTGGTTATGGTGTGGAGGTATTGTTCAGTAACAGTATGGGGGTATTATTCAGTCACTATGTGGTTATGGTGTGGTGGTATTATTCAGTAACAGTATGGGGGTATTATTCAGTCACTATGTGGTTATGGTGTGGAGGTATTGTTCAGTAACAGTATGGGGGTATTATTCAGTCACTATGTGGTTATGGTGTGGTGGTATTATTCAGTAACAGTATGGAGGTATTATTCAGTCACTATGTGGTTATGGTGTGGCGGTATTATTCAGTATCAGTATGGGGTATTATTCAGTCACTATGTGGTTATGGTGTGGAGGTATTATTCAGTAACAGTATGGGGGTATTATTCAGTCATTATGAGATTATGGTGTGGCGGTATTATTCAGTAACAGTATGGGGGTATTATTCAGTCACTATGTGGTTATGGTGTGGAGGAATTATTCAGTAACAGTATGGGGGTGTTATTCAGTCACTATGTGGTTATGGTGTGGAGGTATTATTCAGTAACAGTATGGTGGTATTATTCAGTCACTATGTGGTTATGGTGTGGGGGTATTACTCAGTAACAGTATGGTGGTGTTATTCAGTCACTATGTGGTTATGGTGTGGGGGTATTATTCAGTAACAGTATGGGGGTATTATTCAGTCCTTATGTGGTTATGGTGTGGCGGTATTATTCAGTAACAGTATGGTGGTATTAGTCAGTCACTATGTGGTTATGGTGTGGTGGTATTAGTCAGTAACAGTATGGGGGTATTATTCAGTAACAGTATGGGGGTATTATTCAGTCACTATGTGGTTATGGTGTGGAGGTATTATTCAGTAACAGTATGGTGGTATTATTCAGTCACTATGTTGTTATGGTTTGGTGGTATTCAGTAACAGTATGGGAGTATTATTCAGTCACTGTGTGGTTATGGTGTGGTGGTATTATTCAGTAACAGTATGGGGGTATTATTCAGTCACTGTGTGGTTATGGTGTGGGGGTATTATTCAGTAACAGTATGGGGGTATTATTCAGTCACTATGTGGTTATGGTGTGGAGGTATTATTCAGTAACAGTATGGGGGTATTATTCAGTCACTATGTGGTTATGGTGTGGTGGTATTATTCAGTAACATTATGGGGGTATTATTCAGTCACTATGTGGTTATGGTGTGGGGGTATTATTAAGTAACTGTGTGGATGTATTATTCAGTCACTATGTGGTTATGGTGTGGCGGTATTATTCAGTAACAGTATGGGGGTATTATTCAGTAACAGTATGGTGGTATTATTCAGTAACAGTATGGGGGTATTATTCAGTAACAGTATGGGGGTATTATTCAGTCACTATGTGGTTATGGTGTGGAGGTATTATTCAGTAACAGTATGGGGGTATTATTCAGTCATTATGTGGTTATGGTGTGGTGGTATTATTTAGTAACATTATGGGGGTATTATTCAGTCACTATGTGGTTATGGTGTGGTGGTATTTTTCAGTCACTATGTGGTTAGGGTGTGGCGGTATTATTCAGTAACAGTATGGGGGTATTATTCAGTAACAGTATGGGGGTATTATTCAGTCACTATGTGGTTATGGTGTGGGGGTATTAGTCAGTAACAGTATTGGGGTATTATTCAGTCACTATGTGGTTATGGTGTGGGGGTATTATTTAGTAACAGTATGGGGGTATTATTCAGTCACTATGTGGTTATGGTGTGGTGGTATTATTCAGTAACAATATGGGGGTATTATTCAGTCACTATGTGGTTATGGTGTGGTGGTATTATTCAGTAACAATATGGGGGTATTATTCAGACACTATGTGGTTATGGTGTGGGGGTATTATTCAGTAACAGTATGGAGGTATTATTCAGTAACAGTATGGTGGTATTATTCAGTAACAGTATGGGGGTATTATTCAGTAACAGTATGGGGGTATTATTCAGTATCAGTATGGAGGTATTATTCAGTAACAGTATGGTGGTATTATTCAGTAACAGTATGGGGGTATTATTCAGTAACAGTATGGGGGTATTATTCAGTATCAGTATGGAGGTATTATTCAGTAACAGTATGGTGGTATTATTCAGTAACAGTATGGGGGTATTATTCAGTAACAGTATGGAGGTATTATTCAGTAACAGTATGGGGGTATTATTCAGTAACAGTATGGGGGTATTATTCAGTAACAGTATGGGGTATTATTCAGTCACTATGTAGTTATGGTGTGGTGGTATTATTCAGTAACAGTATGGGGGTATTATTCAGTCACTATGTGGTTATGGTGTGGTGGTATTATTCATTAACAGTATGGGGGTATTAGTCAGTCACTATATGGTTATGGTGTGGCGGTATTATTCAGTAACAGTATGGGGGTATTATTCAGTCACTATGTGGTTATGGTGTGGTGGTATTATTCAGTAACAGTATGGGGGTATTAGTCAGTCACTATATGGTTATGGTGTGGCGGTATTATTCAGTAACAGTATGGGGGTATTATTCAGTCATTATGTGGTTATGGTGTGGTGATATTATTCAGTAACAGTATGGTGGTATTATTCAGTAACAGTATGGGGGTATTATTCAGTAACAGTATGGGGGTATTATTCAGTATCAGTATGGAGGTATTATTCAGTAACAGTATGGTGGTATTATTCAGTAACAGTATGGGGGTATTATTCAGTAACAGTATGGGGGTATTACTCAGTATCAGTATGGAGGTATTATTCAGTAACAGTATGGTGGTATTATTCAGTAACAGTATGGGGGTATTATTCAGTAACAGTATGGAGGTATTATTCAGTAACAGTATGGGGGTATTATTCAGTAACAGTATGGGGGTATTATTCAGTAACAGTATGGGGTATTATTCAGTCACTATGTAGTTATGGTGTGGTGGTATTATTCAGTAACAGTATGGGGGTATTATTCAGTCACTATGTGGTTATGGTGTGGTGGTATTATTCATTAACAGTATGGGGGTATTAGTCAGTCACTATATGGTTATGGTGTGGCGGTATTATTCAGTAACAGTATGGGGGTATTATTCAGTCACTATGTGGTTATGGTGTGGTGGTATTATTCAGTAACAGTATGGGGGTATTAGTCAGTCACTATATGGTTATGGTGTGGCGGTATTATTCAGTAACAGTATGGGGGTATTATTCAGTCACTATGTGGTTATGGTGTGGTGATATTATTCAGTAACAGTATGGGGGTATTATTCAGTCACTATGTGGTTATGGTGTGGGGGTATTATTTAGTAACAGTATGGGGGTATTATTCAGTCACTATGTGGTTATGGTGTGTTGGTATTATTCAGTAACAGTATGGGGGTATTATTCAGTCACTATGTGGTTATGGTGTGGAGGTATTATTCAGTAACAGTATGGGGGTATTATTCAGTCACTATGTGGTTATGGTGTGGAGGTATTATTCAGTAGCAGTATGGGGGTATTATTCAGTCATTATGAGGTTATGGTGTGGCAGTATTATTCAGTAACAGTATGGGGGTGTTATTCAGTCACTATGTGGTTATGGTGTGGGGGTATTATTCAGTAACAGTATGGGAGTATTATTCAGTCACTATGTATTATGGTGTGGGGGTATTACTCAGTAACAGTATGGGGGTGTTATTCAGTCACTATGTGGTTATGGTGTGGAGGTATTATTCAGTAACAGTATGGGGGTATTATTCAGTCACTATGTGGTTATGGTGTGGTGGTATTATTCAGTAACAGTATGGGGGTATTATTCAGTAACAGTATGTGGGTATTATTCAGTCACTATGTGGTTGTGGTGTGGCGGTATTATTCAGTATCAGTATGGGGTATTATTCAGTCACTATGTGGTTATGGTGTGGTGATATTATTCAGTAACATTATGGGGGTATTATTCAGTCACTATGTGGTTATGGTGTGGCAGTATTATTCAGTATCAGTATGGGGGTATTATTCAGTCACTATGTGGTTATGGTGTGGTGGTATTATTCAGTAACAGTATGGGGGTATTATTCAGTCACTATGTGGTTATGGTGTGGAGGTATTGTTCAGTAACAGTATGGGGGTATTATTCAGTCACTATGTGGTTATGGTGTGGAGGTATTGTTCAGTAACAGTATGGGGGTATTATTCAGTCACTATGTGGTTATGGTGTGGTGGTATTATTCAGTAACAGTATGGTGGTATTATTCAGTCACTACGTGGTTATGGTGTGGTGGTATTATTCAGTAACAGTATGGAGGTATTATTCAGTCACTATGTGGTTATGGTGTGGCGGTATTATTCAGTATCAGTATGGGGTATTATTCAGTCACTATGTGGTTATGGTGTGGAGGTATTATTCAGTAACAGTATGGGGGTATTATTCAGTCATTATGAGGTTATGGTGTGGCAGTATTATTCAGTAACAGTATGGGGGTATTATTCAGTCATTATGAGGTTATGGTGTGGCGGTATTATTCAGTAACAGTATGGGGGTATTATTCAGTCACTATGTGGTTATGTTGTGGCGGTATTATTCAGTAACAGTATGGGGGTATTATTCAGTAACAGTATGGGGGTATTATTCAGTCACTATGTGGTTATGGTGTGGAGGTATTATTCAGTAACAGTATGGGGGTATTATTCAGTCACTATGTGGTTATGGTGTGGCGGTATTATTCAGTAACAGTATGGGGGTATTATTCAGTCACTATGTGGTTATGGTGTGGAGGAATTATTCAGTAACAGTATGGGGGTGTTATTCAGTCACTATGTGGTTATGGTGTGGAGGTATTATTCAGTAACAGTATGGTGGTATTATTCAGTCACTATGTGGTTATGGTGTGGGGGTATTACTCAGTAACAGTATGGGGGTATTATTCAGTCACTGTGGTTATGGTGTGGCGGTATTATTCAGTAACAGTATGGGGGTATTATTCAGTAACAGTATGGGGGTATTATTCAGTCACTATGTGGTTATGGTGTGGAGTTATTATTCAGTAACAGTATGGTGGTATTATTCAGTCACTATGTGGTTATGGTGTGGGGGTATTACTCAGTAACAGTATGGGGGTGTTATTCAGTCACTATGTGGTTATGGTGTGGGGTATTATTCAGTAACAGTATGGGGGTATTATTCAGTCACTATGTGGTTATGGAGTGGCGGTATTATTCAGTAACAGTATGGGGGTATTGTTCAGTCACTATGTGGTTATGGTGTGGCAGTATTATTCAGTATCAGTATGGGGGTATTATTCAGTCACTATGTGGTTATGGTGTGGTGGTATTATTCAGTAACAGTATGGGGGTATTATTCAGTCACTATGTGGTTATGGTGTGGTGGTATTATTCAGTAACAGTATGGGGGTATTAGTCAGTCACTATGTGGTTATGGTGTGGCGGTATTATTCAGTAACAGTTTGGGGGTATTATTCAGTCACTATGTGGTTATGGTATGGTGGTATTATTCAGTAACAGTATGGAGGTATTATTCAGTCACTATGTGGTTATGGTGTGGTGGTATTATTCAGTAACAGTATGGGGGTATTATTCAGTCACTATGAGGTTATGATGTGGGGGTATTATTCAGTAACAGTATGGTGGTATTAGTCAGTCACTATGTGGTTATGGTGTGGCGGTATTATTCAGTAACAGTATGGGGGTATTAGTCAGTCACTATGTGGTTATGGTATGGGGGTATTATTCAGTAACAGTATGGGGGTGTTATTCAGTCACTATGTGGTTATGTTGTGGAGGTATTATTCAGTAACAGTATGGGGGTATTATTCAGTCATTATGAGGTTATGGTGTGGCAGTTTTATTCAGTAACAGTATGGGGGTGTTATTCAGTCACTATGTGGTTATGTTGTGGAGGTATTATTCAGTAACAGTATGGGAGTATTATTCAGTCACTATGTGGTTATGGTGTGGGGGTATTACTCAGTAACAGTATGGGGGTGTTATTCAGTCACTATGTGGTTATGGTGTGGAGGTATTATTCAGTAACAGTATGGGGGTATTATTCAGTCACTATGTGGTTATGGTGTGGAGGTATTATTCAGTAACAGTATGGGAGTATTATTCAGTCACTATGTGGTTATGGTGTGGCAGTTTTATTCAGTAACAGTATGGGGGTGTTATTCAGTCACTATGTGGTTATGGTGTGGGGGTATTATTCAGTAACAGTTTGGGGGTATTATTCAGTCACTATGTGGTTATGGTGTGGTGGTATTATTCAGTAACAGTATGGGGGTATTATTCAGTAACAGTATGTGGGTATTATTCAGTCACTATGTGGTTATGGTGTGGAGGTATTATTCAGTAACAGTATGGGGGTATTATTCAGTCACTATGTGGTTATGGTGTGGTGGTATTATTCAGTAACAGTATGGGGGTGTTATTCAGTCACTATGTGGTTATGGTGTGGCGGTATTATTCAGTAACAGTATGGGTATATTATTCAGTCACTATGTGGTTATGGTGTGGAGGTATTATTCAGTAACAGTATGGGGGTATTATTCAGTAACAGTATGGGGGTATTATTCAATAACAGTATGGGGTATTATTCAGTCACTATATAGTTATGGTGTGGTGGTATTATTCAGTAACAGTATGGGGGTATTATTCAGTCACTATGTGGTTATGGTGTGGTGGTATTATTCATTAACAGTATGGGGGTATTAGTCAGTCACTATATGGTTATGGTGTGGCGGTATTATTCAGTAACAGTATGGGGGTATTATTCAGTCACTATGTGGTTATGGTGTGGTGGTATTATTCAGTAACAGTATGGGGGTATTAGTCAGTCACTTTATGGTTATGGTGTGGCGGTATTATTCAGTAACAGTATGGGGGTATTATTCAGTCATTATGTGGTTATGGTGTGGTGATATTATTCAGTAACAGTATGGTGGTATTATTCAGTAACAGTATGGGGGTATTATTCAGTAACAGTATGGGGGTATTATTCAGTATCAGTATGGAGGTATTATTCAGTAACAGTATGGTGGTATTATTCAGTAACAGTATGGGGGTATTATTCAGTAACAGTATGGGGGTATTACTCAGTATCAGTATGGAGGTATTATTCAGTAACAGTATGGTGGTATTATTCAGTAACAGTATGGGGGTATTATTCAGTAACAGTATGGAGGTATTATTCAGTAACAGTATGGGGGTATTATTCAGTAACAGTATGGGGGTATTATTCAGTAACAGTATGGGGTATTATTCAGTCACTATGTGGTTATGGTGTGGCAGTATTATTCAGTATCAGTATGGGGGTATTATTCAGTCACTATGTGGTTATGGTGTGGTGGTATTATTCAGTAACAGTATGGGGGTATTATTCAGTCACTATGTGGTTATGGTGTGGAGGTATTGTTCAGTAACAGTATGGGGGTATTATTCAGTCACTATGTGGTTATGGTGTGGAGGTATTGTTCAGTAACAGTATGGGGGTATTATTCAGTCACTATGTGGTTATGGTGTGGTGGTATTATTCAGTGACAGTATGGTGGTATTATTCAGTCACTACGTGGTTATGGTGTGGTGGTATTATTCAGTAACAGTATGGAGGTATTATTCAGTCACTATGTGGTTATGGTGTGGAGGTATTATTCAGTAACAGTATGGGGGTATTATTCAGTCATTATGAGGTTATGGTGTGGCAGTATTATTCAGTAACAGTATGGGGGTATTATTCAGTCATTATGAGGTTATGGTGTGGCGGTATTATTCAGTAACAGTATGGGGGTATTATTCAGTCACTATGTGGTTATGGTGTGGAGGTATTATTCAGTAACAGTATGGGGGTATTATTCAGTCATTATGAGGTTATGGTGTGGCAGTATTATTCAGTAACAGTATGGGGGTATTATTCAGTCATTATGAGGTTATGGTGTGGCGGTATTATTCAGTAACAGTATGGGGGTATTATTCAGTCACTATGTGGTTATGTTGTGGCGGTATTATTCAGTAACAGTATGGGGGTATTATTCAGTAACAGTATGGGGGTATTATTCAGTCACTATGTGGTTATTGTGTGGAGGTATTATTCAGTAACAGTATGGGGGTATTATTCAGTCACTATGTGGTTATGGTGTGGCGGTATTATTCAGTAACAGTATGGGGGTGTTATTCAGTCACTATGTGGTTATGGTGTGGCGGTATTATTCAGTAACAGTATGGGTATATTATTCAGTCACTATGTGGTTATGGTGTGGAGGTATTATTCAGTAACAGTATGGGGGTATTATTCAGTCACTATGTGGTTATGGTGTGGTGGTATTATTCAGTAACAGTATGGGGGTATTATTCAGTAACAGTATGTGGGTATTATTCAGTCACTATGTGGTTATGGTGTGGAGGTATTATTCAGTAACAGTATGGGGGTATTATTCAGTCACTATGTGGTTATGGTGTGGAGGTATTGTTCAGTAACAGTATGGGGGTATTAATCAGTCACTATGTGGTTATGGTGTGGTGATATTATTCAGTAACAGTATGGGGGTATTATTCAGTCACTATGTGGTTATGGTGTGGAGGTATTAGTCAGTAACAGTATGGGGGTATTATTCAGTCACTGTGGTTATGGTGTGGTGGTATTATTCAGTAACAGTATGGGGGTATTATTCAGTCACTATGTGGTTATGGTGTGGTGGTATTATTCAGTAACAGTATGGGGGTATTATTCAGTCACTATGTGGTTATGGTGTGGTGGTATTATTCAGTAACAGTATGGGGGTATTATTCAGTCACTATGTGGTTATGGTGTGGAGGTATTGTTCAGTAACAGTATGGGGGTATTATTCAGTCACTATGTGGTTATGGTGTGGTGGTATTATTCAGTAACAGTATGGAGGTATTATTCAGTCACTATGTGGTTATGGTGTGGCGGTATTATTCAGTATCAGTATGGGGTATTATTCAGTCACTATGTGGTTATGGTGTGGAGGTATTATTCAGTAACAGTATGGGGGTATTATTCAGTCATTATGAGGTTATGGTGTGGCAGTATTATTCAGTAACAGTATGGGGGTATTATTCAGTCATTATGAGGTTATGGTTTGGCGGTATTATTCAGTAACAGTATGGGGGTATTATTCAGTCACTATGTGGTTATGGTGTGGAGGAATTATTCAGTAACAGTATGGGGGTGTTATTCAGTCACTATGTGGTTATGGTGTGGAGGTATTATTCAGTAACAGTATGGTGGTATTATTCAGTCACTATGTGTTTATGGTGTGGGGGTATTACTCAGTAACAGTATGGGGGTGTTATTCAGTCACTATGTGGTTATGGTGTGGGGGTATTATTCAGTAACAGTATGGGGGTATTATTCAGTCACTATGTGGTTATGGTGTGGCGGTATTATTCAGTAACAGTATGGGGGTATTATTCAGTCCTTATGTGGTTATGGTGTGGCGGTATTATTCAGTAACAGTATGGTGGTATTAGTCAGTCACTATGTGGTTATGGTGTGGAGGTATTATTCAGTAACAGTATGGGGGTATTATTCAGTCACTATGTGGTTATGGTGTGGAGGTATTATTCAGTATCAGTATGGGGGTATTATTCAGTAACAGTATGGGGGTATTATTCAGTCACTATGTGGTTATGGTGTGGTGGTATTATTCAGTAACAGTATGGGGTATTAATCAGTCACTATGTGGTTATGGTGTGGGGGTATTCAGTAACAGTATGGGGGTATTATTCAGTCACTATGTGGTTATGGTGTGGAGGTATTATTCAGTAACAGTATGGGGATATTATTCAGTCATTATGTGGTTATGGTGTGGTGGTATTATTCAGTAACATTATGGGGGTATTATTCAGTCACTATGTGGTTATGGTGTGGGGGTATTATTAAGTAACTGTGTGGATGTATTATTCAGTCACTATGTGGTTATGGTGTGGCGGTATTATTCAGTAACAGTATGGGGGTATTATTCAGTAACAGTATGGTGGTATTATTCAATAACTGTATGGGGGTATTATTCAGTAACAGTATGGGGGTATTATTCAGTCACTATGTGGTTATGGTGTGGAGGTATTATTCAGTAACAGTATGGGGGTATTATTCAGTCATTATGTGGTTATGGTGTGGTGGTATTATTTAGTAACATTATGGGGGTATTATTCAGTCACTATGTGGTTATGGTGTGGTGGTATTTTTCAGTCACTATGTGGTTAGGGTGTGGCGGTATTATTCAGTAACAGTATGGGGGTATTATTCAGTAACAGTATGGGGGTATTATTCAGTCTCTATGTGGTTATGTTGTGGTGGTATTAGTCAGTAACAGTATTGGGGTATTATTCAGTCACTATGTGGTTATGGTGTGGGGGTATTATTTAGTAACAGTATGGGGGCATTATTCAGTCACTATGTGGTTATGGTGTGGTGGTATTATTCAGTAACAGTATGGGGGTATTATTCAGTAACAGTATGGGGGTATTATTCAGTATCAGTATGGTGGTATTATTCAGTAACAGTATGGTGGTATTATTCAGTAACAGTATGGGGGTATTATTCAGTAACAGTATGGGGGTATTATTCAGTATAAGTATGGAGATATTATTCATTAACAGTATGGGGGTATTAGTCAGTCACTATATGGTTATGGTGTGGCGGTATTATTCAGTAACAGTATGGGGGTATTATTCAGTCACTATGTGGTTATGGTGTGGTGGTATTATTCAGTAACAGTATGGGGGTATTAGTCAGTCACTATATGGTTATGGTGTGGCGGTATTATTCAGTAACAGTATGGGGGTATTATTCAGTCACTATGTGGTTATGGTGTGGTGATATTATTCAGTAACAGTATGGTGGTATTATTCAGTAACAGTATGGGGGTATTATTCAGTAACAGTATGGGGGTATTATTCAGTATCAGTATGGAGGTATTATTCAGTAACAGTATGGTGGTATTATTCAGTAACAGTATGGGGGTATTATTCAGTAACAGTATGGGGGTATTATTCAGTATCAGTATGGAGGTATTATTCAGTAACAGTATGGTGGTATTATTCAGTAACAGTATGGGGGTATTATTCAGTAACAGTATGGAGGTATTATTCAGTAACAGTATGGGGGTATTATTCAGTAACAGTATGGGGGTATTATTCAGTAACAGTATGGGGTATTATTCAGTCACTATGTAGTTATGGTGTGGTGGTATTATTCAGTAACAGTATGGGGGTATTATTCAGTCACTATGTGGTTATGGTGTGGTGGTATTATTCATTAACAGTATGGGGGTATTAGTCAGTCACTATATGGTTATGGTGTGGCGGTATTATTCAGTAACAGTATGGGGGTATTATTCAGTCACTATGTGGTTATGGTGTGGTGGTATTATTCAGTAACAGTATGGGGGTATTAGTCAGTCACTATATGGTTATGGTGTGGCGGTATTATTCAGTAACAGTATGGGGGTATTATTCAGTCACTATGTGGTTATGGTGTGGTGATATTATTCAGTAACAGTATGGGGGTATTATTCAGTCACTATGTGGTTATGGTGTGGGGGTATTATTTAGTAACAGTATGGGGGTATTATTCAGTCACTATGTGGTTATGGTGTGTTGGTATTATTCAGTAACAGTATGGGGGTATTATTCAGTCACTATGTGGTTATGGTGTGGAGGTATTATTCAGTAACAGTATGGGGGTATTATTCAGTCACTATGTGGTTATGGTGTGGAGGTATTATTCAGTAACAGTATGGGGGTATTATTCAGTCATTATGAGGTTATGGTGTGGCAGTATTATTCAGTAACAGTATGGGGGTGTTATTCAGTCACTATGTGGTTATGGTGTGGGGGTATTATTCAGTAACAGTATGGGAGTATTATTCAGTCACTATGTGGTTATGGTGTGGGGGTATTACTCAGTAACAGTATGGGGGTGTTATTCAGTCACTATGTGGTTATGGTGTGGAGGTATTATTCAGTAACAGTATGGGGGTATTATTCAGTCACTATGTGGTTATGGTGTGGTGGTATTATTCAGTAACAGTATGGGGGTATTATTCAGTAACAGTATGTGGGTATTATTCAGTCACTATGTGGTTGTGGTGTGGCGGTATTATTCAGTATCAGTATGGGGGTATTATTCAGTCACTATGTGGTTATGGTGTGGTGGTATTATTCAGTAACAGTATGGGGGTATTATTCAGTCACTATGTGGTTATGGTGTGGAGGTATTGTTCAGTAACAGTATGGGGGTATTATTCAGTCACTATGTGGTTATGGTGTGGAGGTATTGTTCAGTAACAGTATGGGGGTATTATTCAGTCACTATGTGGTTATGGTGTAGGGGTATTATTCAGTAACAGTATGGGGGTATTATTCAGTCACTATGTGGTTATGGTGTAGGGGTATTATTCAGTAACAGTATGGGGGTATTATTTAGTCACTATGTGGTTATGGTGTGGTGGTATTATTCAGTAACAGTATGGAGGTATTATTCAGTCACTATGTGGTTATGGTGTGGCGGTATTATTCAGTATCAGTATGGGGTATTATTCAGTCACTATGTGGTTATGGTGTGGAGGTATTATTCAGTAACAGTATGGGGGTATTATTCAGTCATTATGAGGTTATGGTGTGGCAGTATTATTCAGTAACAGTATGGGGGTATTATTCAGTCATTATGAGGTTATCGTGCGGCGGTATTATTCAGTAACAGTATGGGGGTATTATTCAGTCACTATGTGGTTATGTTGTGACGGTATTATTCAGTAACAGTATGGGGGTATTATTCAGTAACAGTATGGGGGTATTATTCAGTCACTATGTGGTTATGGTGTGGAGGTATTATTCAGTAACAGTATGGGGGTATTATTCAGTCACTATGTGGTTATGGTGTGGCGGTATTATTCAGTAACAGTATGGGGGTATTATTCAGTCACTATGTGGTTATGGTGTGGAGGAATTATTCAGTAACAGTATGGGGGTGTTATTCAGTCACTATGTGGTTATGGTGTGGAGGTATTATTCAGTAACAGTATGGTGGTATTATTCAGTCACTATGTGGTTATGGTGTGGGGGTATTACTCAGTAACAGTATGGGGGTATTATTCAGTCACTATGTGGTTATGGTGTGGCGGTATTATTCAGTAACAGTATGGGGGTATTATTCAGTAACAGTATGGGGGTATTATTCAGTCACTATGTGGTTATGGTGTGGAGGTATTATTCAGTAACAGTATGGTGGTATTATTCAGTCACTATGTGGTTATGGTGTGGGGGTATTACTCAGTAACAGTATGGGGGTGTTATTCAGTCACTATGTGGTTATGGTGTGGGGTATTATTCAGTAACAGTATGGGGGTATTATTCAGTCACTATGTGGAGGTATTATTCAGTAACCGTATGGGGATATTATTCAGTCATTATGTGGTTATGGTGTGGTGGTATTATTCAGTATCAGTATGGGGGTATTGTTCAGTCACTATGTGGTTATGGTGTGGAGGTATTATTCAGTAACAGTATGGGGGTATTATTCAGTCACTATGTGGTTATGGAGTGGCGGTATTATTCAGTAACAGTATGGGGGTATTATTCAGTCACTATGTGGTTATGGTGTGGCAGTATTATTCAGTATCAGTATGGGGGTATTATTCAGTCACTATGTGGTTATGGTGTGGGGGTATTATTCAGTAACAGTATGGGAGTATTATTCAGTCACTATGTGGTTATGGTGTGGGGGTATTATTCAGTAACAGTATGGGAGTATTATTCAGTCACTATGTATTATGGTGTGGGGGTATTACTCAGTAACAGTATGGGTGTGTTATTCAGTCACTATGTGGTTATGGTGTGGAGGTATTATTCAGTAACAGTATGGGGGTATTATTCAGTCACTATGTGGTTATGGTGTGGTGGTATTATTCAGTAACAGTATGGGGGTATTATTCAGTAACAGTATGTGGGTATTATTCAGTCACTATGTGGTTGTGGTGTGGCGGTATTATTCAGTATCAGTATGGGGTATTATTCAGTCACTATGTGGTTATGGTGTGGTGATATTATTCAGTAACATTATGGGGGTATTATTCAGTCACTATGTGGTTATGGTGTGGCAGTATTATTCAGTATCAGTATGGGGGTATTATTCAGTCACTATGTGGTTATGGTGTGGTGGTATTATTCAGTAACAGTATGGGGGTATTATTCAGTCACTATGTGGTTATGGTGTGGCGGTATTATTCAGTATCAGTATGGTTGTATTAGTCAGTCACTATGTGGTTATGGTGTGGAGGTATTGTTCAGTAACAGTATGGGGGTATTATTCAGTCACTATGTGGTTATGGTGTGGAGGTATTGTTCAGTAACAGTATGGGGGTATTATTCAGTCACTATGTGGTTATGGTGTGGTGGTATTATTCAGTGACAGTATGGTGGTATTATTCAGTCACTACGTGGTTATGGTGTGGTGGTATTATTCAGTAACAGTATGGGGGTATTATTCAGTCACTATGTGGTTATGGTGTGGTGGTATTATTCATTAACAGTATGGGGGTATTAGTCAGTCACTATATGGTTATGGTGTGGCGGTATTATTCAGTAACAGTATGGGGGTATTATTCAGTCACTATGTGGTTATGGTGTGGTGGTATTATTCAGTAACAGTATGGGGGTATTAGTCAGTCACTATATGGTTATGGTGTGGCGGTATTATTCAGTAACAGTATGGGGGTATTATTCAGTCATTATGTGGTTATGGTGTGGTGATATTATACAGTAACAGTATGGTGGTATTATTCAGTAACAGTATGGGGGTATTATTCAGTAACAGTATGGGGGTATTATTCAGTATCAGTATGGAGGTATTATTCAGTAACAGTATGGTGGTATTATTCAGTAACAGTATGGGGGTATTATTCAGTAACAGTATGGGGGTATTACTCAGTATCAGTATGGAGGTATTATTCAGTAACAGTATGGTGGTATTATTCAGTAACAGTATGGGGGTATTATTCAGTAACAGTATGGAGGTATTATTCAGTAACAGTATGGGGGTATTATTCAGTAACAGTATGGGGGTATTATTCAGTAACAGTATGGGGTATTATTCAGTCACTATGTAGTTATGGTGTGGTGGTATTATTCAGTAACAGTATGGGGGTATTATTCAGTCACTATGTGGTTATGGTGTGGTGGTATTATTCATTAACAGTATGGGGGTATTAGTCAGTCACTATATGGTTATGGTGTGGCGGTATTATTCAGTAACAGTATGGGGGTATTATTCAGTCACTATGTGGTTATGGTGTGGTGGTATTATTCAGTAACAGTATGGGGGTATTAGTCAGTCACTATATGGTTATGGTGTGGCGGTATTATTCAGTAACAGTATGGGGGTATTATTCAGTCACTATGTGGTTATGGTGTGGTGATATTATTCAGTACCAGTATGGGGGTATTATTCAGTCACTATGTGGTTATGGTGTGGGGGTATTATTTAGTAACAGTATGGGGGTATTATTCAGTCACTATGTGGTTATGGTGTGTTGGTATTATTCAGTAACAGTATGGGGGTATTATTCAGTCACTATGTGGTTATGGTGTGGAGGAATTATTCAGTAACAGTATGGGGGTATTATTCAGTCACTATGTGGTTATGGTGTGGAGGTATTATTCAGTAACAGTATGGGGGTATTATTCAGTCATTATGAGGTTATGGTGTGGCAGTATTATTCAGTAACAGTATGGGGGTGTTATTCAGTCACTATGTGGTTATGGTGTGGGGGTATTATTCAGTAACAGTATGGGAGTATTATTCAGTCACTATGTATTATGGTGTGGGGGTATTACTCAGTAACAGTATGGGGGTGTTATTCAGTCACTATGTGGTTATGGTGTGGAGGTATTATTCAGTAACAGTATGGGGGTATTATTCAGTCACTATGTGGTTATGGTGTGGTGGTATTATTCAGTAACAGTATGGGGGTATTATTCAGTAACAGTATGTGGGTATTATTCAGTCACTATGTGGTTGTGGTGTGGCGGTATTATTCAGTATCAGTATGGGGTATTATTCAGTCACTATGTGGTTATGGTGTGGTGATATTATTCAGTAACATTATGGGGGTATTATTCAGTCACTATGTGGTTATGGTGTGGCAGTATTATTCAGTATCAGTATGGGGGTATTATTCAGTCACTATGTGGTTATGGTGTGGTGGTATTATTCAGTAACAGTATGGGGGTATTATTCAGTCACTATGTGGTTATGGTGTGGAGGTATTGTTCAGTAACAGTATGGGGGTATTATTCAGTCACTATGTGGTTATGGTGTGGAGGTATTGTTCAGTAACAGTATGGGGGTATTATTCAGTCACTATGTGGTTATGGTGTGGTGGTATTATTCAGTGACAGTATGGTGGTATTATTCAGTCACTACGTGGTTATGGTGTGGTGGTATTATTCAGTAACAGTATGGAGGTATTATTCAGTCACTATGTGGTTATGGTGTGGAGGTATTATTCAGTAACAGTATGGGGGTATTATTCAGTCATTATGAGGTTATGGTGTGGCAGTATTATTCAGTAACAGTATGGGGGTATTATTCAGTCATTATGAGGTTATGGTGTGGCGGTATTATTCAGTAACAGTATGGGGGTATTATTCAGTCACTATGTGGTTATGGTGTGGAGGTATTATTCAGTAACAGTATGGGGGTATTATTCAGTCATTATGAGGTTATGGTGTGGCAGTATTATTCAGTAACAGTATGGGGGTATTATTCAGTCATTATGAGGTTATGGTGTGGCGGTATTATTCAGTAACAGTATGGGGGTATTATTCAGTCACTATGTGGTTATGTTGTGGCGGTATTATTCAGTAACAGTATGGGGGTATTATTCAGTAACAGTATGGGGGTATTATTCAGTCACTATGTGGTTATTGTGTGGAGGTATTATTCAGTAACAGTATGGGGGTATTATTCAGTCACTATGTGGTTATGGTGTGGCGGTATTATTCAGTAACAGTATGGGGGTATTATTCAGTCACTATGTGGTTATGGTGTGGAGGAATTATTCAGTAACAGTATGGGGGTGTTATTCAGTCACTATGTGGTTATGGTGTGGAGGTATTATTCAGTAACAGTATGGTGGTATTATTCAGTCACTATGTGGTTATGGTGTGGGGGTATTACTCAGTAACAGTATGGGGGTATTATTCAGTCACTATGTGGTTATGGTGTGGCGGTATTATTCAGTAACAGTATGGGGGTATTATTCAGTAACAGTATGGGGGTATTATTCAGTCACTATGTGGTTATGGTGTGGAGTTATTATTCAGTAACAGTATGGTGGTATTATTCAGTCACTATGTGGTTATGGTGTGGGGGTATTACTCAGTAACAGTATGGGGGTGTTATTCAGTCACTATGTGGTTATGGTGTGGGGTATTATTCAGTAACAGTATGGGGGTATTATTCAGTCACTATGTGGTTATGGAGTGGCGGTATTATTCAGTAACAGTATGGGGGTATTATTCAGTCACTATGTGGTTATGGTGTGGCAGTATTATTCAGTATCAGTATGGGGGTATTATTCAGTCACTATGTGGTTATGGTGTGGTGGTATTATTCAGTAACAGTATGGGGGTATTATTCAGTCACTATGTGGTTATGGTGTGGTGGTATTATTCAGTAACAGTATGGGGGTATTAGTCAGTCACTATGTGGTTATGGTGTGGCGGTATTATTCAGTAACAGTTTGGGGGTATTATTCAGTCACTATGTGGTTATGGTATGGTGGTATTATTCAGTAACAGTATGGAGGTATTATTCAGTCACTATGTGGTTATGGTGTGGTGGTATTAGTCAGTAACAGAATGGGGGTATTATTCAGTCACTGTGGTTATGGTGCGGTGGTATTATTCAGTAATAGTACGGGGGTATTATTCAGTCACTATGAGGTTATGATGTGGGGGTATTATTCAGTAACAGTATGGTGGTATTAGTCAGTCACTATGTGGTTATGGTGTGGCGGTATTATTCAGTAACAGTATGGGGGTATTAGTCAGTCACTATGTGGTTATGGTATGGGGGTATTATTCAGTAACAGTATGGGGGTGTTATTCAGTCACTATGTGGTTATGTTGTGGAGGTATTATTCAGTAACAGTATGGGGGTGTTATTCAGTCACTATGTGGTTATGTTGTGGAGGTATTATTCAGTAACAGTATGGGAGTATTATTCAGTCACTATGTGGTTATGGTGTGGGGGTATTACTCAGTAACAGTATGGGGGTGTTATTCAGTCACTATGTGGTTATGGTGTGGAGGTATTATTCAGTAACAGTTTGGGGGTATTATTCAGTCACTATGTGGTTATGGTGTGGTGGTATTATTCAGTAACAGTATGGGGGTATTATTCAGTAACAGTATGTGGGTATTATTCAGTCACTATGTGGTTATGGTGTGGAGGTATTATTCAGTAACAGTATGGGGGTATTATTCAGTCACTATGTGGTTATGGTGTGGTGGTATTATTCAGTAACAGTATGGGGGTGTTATTCAGTCACTATGTGGTTATGGTGTGGCGGTATTATTCAGTAACAGTATGGGTATATTATTCAGTCACTATGTGGTTATGGTGTGGAGGTATTATTCAGTAACAGTATGGGGGTATTATTCAGTCACTATGTGGTTATGGTGTGGTGGTATTATTCAGTAACAGTATGGGGGTATTATTCAGTAACAGTATGTGGGTATTATTCAGTCACTATGTGGTTATGGTGTGGAGGTATTATTCAGTAACAGTATGGGGGTATTATTCAGTCACTATGTGGTTATGGTGTGGAGGTATTGTTCAGTAACAGTATGGGGGTATTAATCAGTCACTATGTGGTTATGGTGTGGTGATATTATTCAGTAACAGTATGGGGGTATTATTCAGTCACTATGTGGTTATGGTGTGGAGGTATTAGTCAGTAACAGTATGGGGGTATTATTCAGTCACTGTGGTTATGGTGTGGTGGTATTATTCAGTAACAGTATGGGGGTATTATTCAGTCACTATGTGGTTATGGTGTGGTGGTATTATTCAGTAACAGTATGGGGGTATTATTCAGTCACTATGTGGTTATGGTGTGGTGGTATTATTCAGTAACAGTATGGGGGTATTATTCAGTCACTATGTGGTTATGGTGTGGAGGTATTGTTCAGTAACAGTATGGGGGTATTATTCAGTCACTATGTGGTTATGGTGTGGTGGTATTATTCAGTAACAGTATGGAGGTATTATTCAGTCACTATGTGGTTATGGTGTGGCGGTATTATTCAGTATCAGTATGGGGTATTATTCAGTCACTATGTGGTTATGGTGTGGAGGTATTATTCAGTAACAGTATGGGGGTATTATTCAGTCATTATGAGGTTATGGTGTGGCAGTATTATTCAGTAACAGTATGGGGGTATTATTCAGTCATTATGAGGTTATGGTTTGGCGGTATTATTCAGTAACAGTATGGGGGTATTATTCAGTCACTATGTGGTTATGGTGTGGAGGAATTATTCAGTAACAGTATGGGGGTGTTATTCAGTCACTATGTGGTTATGGTGTGGAGGTATTATTCAGTAACAGTATGGTGGTATTATTCAGTCACTATGTGTTTATGGTGTGGGGGTATTACTCAGTAACAGTATGGGGGTGTTATTCAGTCACTATGTGGTTATGGTGTGGGGGTATTATTCAGTAACAGTATGGGGGTATTATTCAGTCACTATGTGGTTATGGTGTGGCGGTATTATTCAGTAACAGTATGGGGGTATTATTCAGTCCTTATGTGGTTATGGTGTGGCGGTATTATTCAGTAACAGTATGGTGGTATTAGTCAGTCACTATGTGGTTATGGTGTGGAGGTATTATTCAGTAACAGTATGGGGGTATTATTCAGTCACTATGTGGTTATGGTGTGGAGGTATTATTCAGTATCAGTATGGGGGTATTATTCAGTAACAGTATGGGGGTATTATTCAGTCACTATGTGGTTATGGTGTGGGGGTATTCAGTAACAGTATGGGGGTATTATTCAGTCACTATGTGGTTATGGTGTGGAGGTATTATTCAGTAACAGTATGGGGATATTATTCAGTCATTATGTGGTTATGGTGTGGTGGTATTATTCAGTAACATTATGGGGGTATTATTCAGTCACTATGTGGTTATGGTGTGGGGGTATTATTAAGTAACTGTGTGGATGTATTATTCAGTCACTATGTGGTTATGGTGTGGCGGTATTATTCAGTAACAGTATGGGGGTATTATTCAGTAACAGTATGGTGGTATTATTCAATAACAGTATGGGGGTATTATTCAGTAACAGTATGGGGGTATTATTCAGTCACTATGTGGTTATGGTGTGGAGGTATTATTCAGTAACAGTATGGGGGTATTATTCAGTCATTATGTGGTTATGGTGTGGTGGTATTATTTAGTAACATTATGGGGGTATTATTCAGTCACTATGTGGTTATGGTGTGGTGGTATTTTTCAGTCACTATGTGGTTAGGGTGTGGCGGTATTATTCAGTAACAGTATGGGGGTATTATTCAGTAACAGTATGGGGGTATTATTCAGTCTCTATGTGGTTATGTTGTGGTGGTATTAGTCAGTAACAGTATTGGGGTATTATTCAGTCACTATGTGGTTATGGTGTGGGGGTATTATTTAGTAACAGTATGGGGGCATTATTCAGTCACTATGTGGTTATGGTGTGGTGGTATTATTCAGTAACAGTATGGGGGTATTATTCAGTAACAGTATGGGGGTATTATTCAGTATCAGTATGGTGGTATTATTCAGTAACAGTATGGTGGTATTATTCAGTAACAGTATGGGGGTATTATTCAGTAACAGTATGGGGGTATTATTCAGTATAAGTATGGAGGTATTATTCATTAACAGTATGGGGGTATTAGTCAGTCACTATATGGTTATGGTGTGGCGGTATTATTCAGTAACAGTATGGGGGTATTATTCAGTCACTATGTGGTTATGGTGTGGTGATATTATTCAGTAACAGTATGGTGGTATTATTCAGTAACAGTATGGGGGTATTATTCAGTAACAGTATGGGGGTATTATTCAGTATCAGTATGGAGGTATTATTCAGTAACAGTATGGTGGTATTATTCAGTAACAGTATGGGGGTATTATTCAGTAACAGTATGGGGGTATTATTCAGTATCAGTATGGAGGTATTATTCAGTAACAGTATGGTGGTATTATTCAGTAACAGTATGGGGGTATTATTCAGTAACAGTATGGAGGTATTATTCAGTAACAGTATGGGGGTATTATTCAGTAACAGTATGGGGGTATTATTCAGTAACAGTATGGGGTATTATTCAGTCACTATGTAGTTATGGTGTGGTGGTATTATTCAGTAACAGTATGGGGGTATTATTCAGTCACTATGTGGTTATGGTGTGGTGGTATTATTCATTAACAGTATGGGGGTATTAGTCAGTCACTATATGGTTATGGTGTGGCGGTATTATTCAGTAACAGTATGGGGGTATTATTCAGTCACTATGTGGTTATGGTGTGGTGGTATTATTCAGTAACAGTATGGGGGTATTAGTCAGTCACTATATGGTTATGGTGTGGCGGTATTATTCAGTAACAGTATGGGGGTATTATTCAGTCACTATGTGGTTATGGTGTGGTGATATTATTCAGTAACAGTATGGGGGTATTATTCAGTCACTATGTGGTTATGGTGTGGGGGTATTATTTAGTAACAGTATGGGGGTATTATTCAGTCACTATGTGGTTATGGTGTGTTGGTATTATTCAGTAACAGTATGGGGGTATTATTCAGTCACTATGTGGTTATGGTGTGGAGGTATTATTCAGTAACAGTATGGGGGTATTATTCAGTCACTATGTGGTTATGGTGTGGAGGTATTATTCAGTAACAGTATGGGGGTATTATTCAGTCATTATGAGGTTATGGTGTGGCAGTATTATTCAGTAACAGTATGGGGGTGTTATTCAGTCACTATGTGGTTATGGTGTGGGGGTATTATTCAGTAACAGTATGGGAGTATTATTCAGTCACTATGTGGTTATGGTGTGGGGGTATTACTCAGTAACAGTATGGGGGTGTTATTCAGTCACTATGTGGTTATGGTGTGGAGGTATTATTCAGTAACAGTATGGGGGTATTATTCAGTCACTATGTGGTTATGGTGTGGTGGTATTATTCAGTAACAGTATGGGGGTATTATTCAGTAACAGTATGTGGGTATTATTCAGTCACTATGTGGTTGTGGTGTGGCGGTATTATTCAGTATCAGTATGGGGTATTATTCAGTCACTATGTGGTTATGGTGTGGTGATATTATTCAGTAACATTATGGGGGTATTATTCAGTCACTATGTGGTTATGGTGTGGCAGTATTATTCAGTATCAGTATGGGGGTATTATTCAGTCACTATGTGGTTATGGTGTGGTGGTATTATTCAGTAACAGTATGGGGGTATTATTCAGTCACTATGTGGTTATGGTGTGGAGGTATTGTTCAGTAACAGTATGGGGGTATTATTCAGTCACTATGTGGTTATGGTGTGGAGGTATTGTTCAGTAACAGTATGGGGGTATTATTCAGTCACTATGTGGTTATGGTGTGGTGGTATTATTCAGTCACTATGTGGTTATGGTGTGGCGGTATTATTCAGTATCAGTATGGGGTATTATTCAGTCACTATGTGGTTATGGTGTGGAGGTATTATTCAGTAACAGTATGGGGGTATTATTCAGTCATTATGAGGTTATGGTGTGGCAGTATTATTCAGTAACAGTATGGGGGTATTATTCAGTCATTATGAGGTTATCGTGCGGCGGTATTATTCAGTAACAGTATGGGGGTATTATTCAGTCACTATGTGGTTATGTTGTGACGGTATTATTCAGTAACAGTATGGGGGTATTATTCAGTAACAGTATGGGGGTATTATTCAGTCACTATGTGGTTATGGTGTGGAGGTATTATTCAGTAACAGTATGGGGGTATTATTCAGTCACTATGTGGTTATGGTGTGGCGGTATTATTCAGTAACAGTATGGGGGTATTATTCAGTCACTATGTGGTTATGGTGTGGAGGAATTATTCAGTAACAGTATGGGGGTGTTATTCAGTCACTATGTGGTTATGGTGTGGAGGTATTATTCAGTAACAGTATGGTGGTATTATTCAGTCACTATGTGGTTATGGTGTGGGGGTATTACTCAGTAACAGTATGGGGGTATTATTCAGTCACTATGTGGTTATGGTGTGGCGGTATTATTCAGTAACAGTATGGGGTATTATTCAGTAACAGTATGGGGGTATTATTCAGTCACTATGTGGTTATGGTGTGGAGGTATTATTCAGTAACAGTATGGTGGTATTATTCAGTCACTATGTGGTTATGGTGTGGGGGTATTACTCAGTAACAGTATGGGGGTGTTATTCAGTCACTATGTGGTTATGGTGTGGGGTATTATTCAGTAACAGTATGGGGGTATTATTCAGTCACTATATGGAGGTATTATTCAGTAACCGTATGGGGATATTATTCAGTCATTATGTGGTTATGGTGTGGTGGTATTATTCAGTATCAGTATGGGGGTATTGTTCAGTCACTATGTGGTTATGGTGTGGAGGTATTATTCAGTAACAGTATGGGGGTATTATTCAGTCACTATGTGGTTATGGAGTGGCGGTATTATTCAGTAACAGTATGGGGGTATTATTCAGTCACTATGTGGTTATGGTGTGGCAGTATTATTCAGTATCAGTATGGGGGTATTATTCAGTCACTATGTGGTTATGGTGTGGTGGTATTATTCAGTAACAGTATGGGGGTATTATTCAGTCACTATGTGGTTATGGTGTGGCGGTATTATTCAGTAACAGTTTGGGGGTATTATTCAGTCACTATGTGGTTATGGTATGGTGGTATTATTCAGTAACAGTATGGAGGTATTATTCAGTCACTATGTGGTTATGGTGTGGTGGTATTAGTCAGTAACAGAATGGGGGTATTATTCAGTCACTGTGGTTATGGTGCGGTGGTATTATTCAGTAATAGTACGGGGGTATTATTCAGTCACTATGAGGTTATGATGTGTGGGTATTATTCAGTAACAGTATGGTGGTATTAGTCAGTCACTATGTGGTTATGGTGTGGCGGTATTATTCAGTAACAGTATGGGGGTATTAGTCAGTCACTATGTGGTTATGGTATGGGGGTATTATTCAGTAACAGTATGGGGGTATTATTCAGTCACTATGTGGTTATGGTGTGGCGGTATTATTCAGTATCAATATGGGGGTATTATTCAGTCACTATGTGGTTATGGTGTGGTGGTATTATTCAGTATCAGTATGGGGTATTTTTCAGTCACTATGTGGTTATGATGTGGCGGTATTATTCAGTATCAGTATGGGAGTATTATTCAGTCACTATGTGGTTATGGTGTGGTGGTATTATTCAGTATCAGTATGGGGGTATTATTCAGTCACTATATGGTTATGGTGTGGGGGTATTATTCAGTAACAGTATGGGGGTATTTTTCAGTCACTATGTGGTTATGATGTGGCGGTATTATTCAGTATCAGTATGGGAGTATTATTCAGTCACTATGTGGTTATGTTGGAGGTATTATTCAGTAACAGTATGCTGGTATTTTTCAGTCACTATGTGGTTATGTTGTGGTGGTATTATTCAGTAACAGTATGGTGTATTATTCAGTCACTATGTGGTTATGGTGTGGCGGTATTATTCAGTAACAGTATGGGGGTATTATTCAGTCACTATGAGGTTATGATGTGGGGGTATTATTCAGTAACAGTATGGTGGTATTAGTCAGTCACTATGTGGTTATGGTGTGGTGGTATTATTCAGTAACAGTATGGGGGTATTAGTCAGTCACTATGTGGTTATGGTATGGGGGTATTATTCAGTAACAGTATGGGGGTATTATTCAGTCACTATGTGGTTATGGTGTGGTGGTATTATTCAGTAACAGTATGGGGGTATTATTCAGTCACTATGTGGTTATGGTGTGGTGGTATTATTCAGTAACAGTATGGGGGTATTAGTCAGTCACTATGTGGTTATGGTGTGGGGGTATTATTCAGTATCAGTATGGGGGTATTATTCAGTCACTATGTGGTTATGGTGTGGAGATATTATTCAGTAACAGTATGGGGGTATTATTCAGTCACTATGTGGTTATGGTGTGGTGGTATTATTCAGTATCAGTATGGGGGTATTATTCAGTCACTATGTGGTTATAATGTGGAGGTATTATTCAGTAACAGTATGGGGGTATTAGTCAGTAACAGTATGGGGGTATTATTCAGTCACTATGTGGTTATAATGTGGAGGTATTATTCAGTAACAGTATGGGGGTATTATTCAGTCACTATGTGGTTATGGTGTGGCGGTATTATTCAGTAACAGTATGGGGTTATTATTCAGTAACAGTATGGGGGTATTATTCAGTCACTATGTGGTTATGGTGTGGTGGTATTATTCAGTAACAGTAAGGTAGTATTATTCAGTCACTATGTGGTTATGATGTGGAGGTATTATTCAGTAACCGTATGGGGATATTATTCAGTCATTATGTGGTTATGGTGTGGTGGTATTATTCAGTAACAGTATGGGGGTATTATTCAGTCATTATGTGGTTATGGTGTGGTGGTATTATTCAGTCACTATGTGGTTATGGTGTGGTGGTATTATTCAGTAACAGTATGGGGGTATTATTCAGTCATTATGAGGTTATGGTGTGGCGGTATTATTCAGTAACAGTATGGTGGTATTATTCAGTCACTATGTGGTTATGGTTGTGGAGGTATTATTCAGTAACAGTATGGGGGTATTATTCAGTCACTATGTGGTTATGGTGTGGGGGTATTATTCAGTAACAGTATGGGGGTATTATTCAGTCACTATGTGGTTATGGTTGTGGAGGTATTATTCAGTAACAGTATGGGTATATTATTCAGTCACTATGTGGTTATGGTGTGGGGGTATTATTCAGTAACAGTATGGGGGTATTAGTCAGTCACTATGTGGTTATGGTGTGGAGGTATTATTCAGTAACAGTATGGGGGTATTATTCAGTCACTATGTGGTTATGGTGTGGTGGTATTATTCAGTAACAGTATGAGGGTATTATTCAGTCACTATGTTATGTTGTGGTGGTATTATTCACTAACAGTATGGTGGTATTATTCAGTCACTATGTGGTTATGGTGTGGGGGTATTATTCAGTAACAGTATGGGGGTATTATTCAGTCACTATGTGGTTATGGTGTTGAGGTATTATTCAGTAACAGTATGGGGGTATTATTCAGTCACTATGTGGTTATGGTGTGAAGGTATTATTCAGTAACAGTATGGGGGTATTATTCAGTCACTATGTGGTTATGGTGTGGGGGTATTATTCAGTAACAGTATGGGGGTATTATTCAGTCACTATGTGGTTATGGTTGTGGAGGTATTATTCAGTAACAGTATGGGGGTATTATTCAGTCACCATGTGGTTATGGTGTGGTGGTATTATTCAGTAACAGTATGAGGGTATTATTCAGTCACTATGTGGTTATGGTGTGGTGGTATTATTCAGTATCAGTATGGGGTATTATTCAGTCACTATGTGGTTGTGGTGTGGGGGTATTATTCAGTCACTATGTGGTTATGATATGGAGGTATTATTCAGTATCAGTATGGGGTATTATTCAGTCACTATGTGGTTGTGGTGTGGGGGTATTAGTCAGTAACAGTATGGGGTATTATTCAGTCACTATGTGGTTATGGTGTGGCGGTATTATTCAGTAACAGTATGGGGGTATTATTCAGTAACAGTATGGTGGTATTATCAGTCACTATGTGGTTATGGTGTGGAGGTATTATTCAGTAACAGTATGGTGGTATTATTCAGTCACTATGTGGTTATGGTGTGGTGGTATTATTCAGTAACAGTATGGGGGTATTATTCAGTAACAGTATGGGGGTATTATTCAGTAACAGTATGGGGGTATTATTCAGTAACAGTATGGGGTATTATTCAGTAACAGTATGGTGGTATTATTCAGTCACTATGTGGTTATGGTGTGGTGGTATTATTCAGTAACAGTATGGGGGTATTATTCAGTCACTATGTGGTTATGGTGTGGTGGTATTATTCAGTAACAGTATGGGGGTATTATTCAGTAACAGTATGGGGGTATTATTCAGTCACTATGTTGTTATGGTGTGGAGGTATTATTCAGTAACAGTATGGGGGTATTATTCAGTCACTATGTGGTTGTGGTGTGGGGGTATTAGTCAGTAACAGTATGGGGGTATTATTCAGTCACTATGTGGTTGTGGTGTGGTGGTATTAGTCAGTAACAGTATGGAGGTATTATTCAGTCACTATGTGGTTATGGTGTGGCAGTATTATTCAGTAACAGTATGGGGGTATTATTCAGTCACTATGTGGTTATGGTGTGGTGGTATTATTCAGTAACAGTATGGGGGTATTAGTCAGTCACTATGTGGTTATGGTGTGGTGGTATTATTCAGTAACAGTATGGGGGTATTATTCAGTCACTATGTGGTTATGGTGTGGTGGTATTATTCAGTAACAGTATGGGGGTATTAGTCAGTCACTATGTGGTTATGGTGTGGTGGTATTATTCAGTAACAGTATGGGGGTATTATTCAGTAACAGTATGGGGGTATTATTCAGTCACTATGTTGTTATGGTGTGGAGGTATTATTCAGTAACAGTATGGGGGGTATTATTCAGTCACTATGTGGTTATGGTGTGGCAGTATTATTCAGTAACAGTATGGGGGTATTATTCAGTCACTATGTGGTTATGGTGTGGCGGTATTATTCAGTAACAGTATGATGGTATTATTCAGTCACTATGTGGTTATGGTGTGGTGGTATTATTCAGTAACAGTATGGGGGTATTATTCAGTAACAGTATGGGGGTATTATTCAGTCACTATGTGGTTATGGTGTGGTGGTATTATTCAGTAACAGTATGGGGGTATTGTTCAGTAACTGTATGGGGCATCATTCAGTCAGTGTGAATATGGTGTAGGATTATTATTTTTACCTTGTATAGTGTTAATATTGGTCTTTGTATAGCGAATTTTGTTCACTTTTGCATCAGGGGCTTCATCAGGGGCTTCATCAGGGGCCACCATCACAGATCTGCGCAAAAATACCAGAAGTAATTGTACCGCATGCTGCTCTATTGTTTTTGGTATGACCACAAACACCATGACGGAAACCATAAAAGTCGGAGGTTTCCTCCATACAACGGAACTAGTGCCTCCGGTATTTTCGTTGTTCTACTCCCCTGATGAAGTAGAACAACGTAAACCCCCGATGTAGGTGTGAACAGGCCCTAAGCGGTACTCGATTGTGTGTGTGATTCCCACATGAAAACACAAGCAGCTGCCGTCTTTTAAAGTGTCCCTCTAGTTATACTCTCCTGCCCGAAGTAATATCGGTTGTGGAGAGAGGGTCCTGCACACTGGCCGGTGCGGATGCCATGGCAACCGTACAACACCCGGGGAGTATCTTGCATGAGTCCAATTACCTTTATACGATAGGTGGAGGTAAACATGTTAAGGATGGGCCGTTACTCTTTGGTCACTGCTGTGTGCTTGCCACCGAGGCTAAAATTTGCCAGCCCGCCCCTGATCATTTTCAACCTTTCGATGCAAAAATATTGCCGCAAATCAATTTATACATTTCCCCCAGTGTCACTGGTGTCCCCCATTGTGTCCCTGGTGTCCCCCATTGTGTCCCTGGTGTCACTGGTGTCCCCCATTGTCCCGGGTCTGTACAGAGACGGAGCAATCCAGCGACCATACCTTTTTATGATGAATACCTATACGAGTATAGACCATTGGCATGCGCCAAACAATAATGTGTCCACACAAATCATAAAGCAAATCTCATTACCTATACCAGACTGTGAAGACTACTAGTATATCCAGAAAATGAACCACACATAGCACAAGTCATGTACCATGACAATATAAAATAAACTTTATTGAAATATACATAACACATTGGCCATCAAAATATAAAAACAATATAGCACACAGTTAAAAAGGAGAGTCTGGAGGAGCTGCGTGGATTGCCTTATTGCCTGTGTTTTGGTTGTACAGATCATCATTGGAGAATTAGCGGTGACCGCGGTTCGCAAATACAAACGGACCCAGATTCACCAAAAAGCTGGCGAAAATTTAGATTTCCCTCGTTTGTATTCAATCACAGAAAACGGAAATATTAACAGAACGGTAAGTGCTCCGATATTCTGAGGAATATATAAAGAACTGGACGCCAGGCGCCGTGATCAGCAAAGCAGGCGTCAGCAGATCGAAAGGAGGTCAGGGTTACTAGGGTCAGGGTTACTAGGGTCAGAGTTACTAGGGTCAGGGTTACTAGGGTCAGGGTTACTGGGGTCAGGGTAACTAGGGTCAGGGTAACTAGGGTCAGGGTAACTAGGGTCAGGGTAACTAGGGTCAGGGTTACTAGGGTCAGGGTAACTAGGGTCAGGGTAACTAGGGTCAGGGTAACTAGGGTCAGGGTAACTAGGGTCAGGGTAACTAGGGTCAGGGTAACTAGGGTCAGGGTAACTAGGGTCAGGGTAACTAGGGTCAGGGTAACTAGGGTCAGGGTAACTAGGGTCAGAGTTACTTGGGTCAGTTTTCTTAGGGTCAGTGTTACTAGGGTCAGGGTTACTAGGCTCAGTTTTATTAGGGTCAGTTTTATTAGGGTCAGTTTTATTAGGGTCAACATTACTACGGTCAGGCTTACTAGGGTCAGGGTTACTAGGGTCAGGATTTCTAGGGTCAGTATTACTAGGGTCAGAGTTACTAGGGTCAGGGTTACTAGGGTCAGTGTTACTAGGGTCAGTGTTACTAGGGTCAGAGTTACTAGGGTCAGAGTTACTAGGGTCAGGGTAACTAGGGTCAGGGTAACTAGGGTCAGAGTTACTAGGGTCAGAGTTACTAGGGTCAGAGTTACTCGGCTCAGTTTTTTTAGGGTCAGTGTTACTAGGGTCAGTTTTATTAGGCTCAGTTTTATTAGGGTCAGTTTTATTAGGGTCAACATTACTACGGTCAGGGTTACTAGGGTCAGGGTTACTAGGGTCAGGGTTACTAGGGTCAGGGTTACTAGGGTCAGGGTTACTAGGGTCAGTTTGACTAGGGTCAGGGTTACTCAGCTCACTTTTATTAGGGTCAGGGTTACTAGGCTCAGTTTTCTTAGGGTCAGGGTTACTCGGCTCACTTTTATTAGGGTCAGGGTTATTAGGGTCAGGGTGACTAGGGTCAGTGTTACTAGGCTCACTTTTATTAGGGTCAGGGTTATTAGGGTCAGGGTGACTAGGCTTAGTTTTACTACTGTCAGTGTTACTAGGGTCAGTGTTACTAGGGTCAGTGTTACTAGGGTCAGTGTAACTAGGGTCAGTGTTGCTAGGGACAGAGTTGCTAGGGACAGGGTTACTAGGGTCAGAGTTACTAGGCTCACTTTTATTAGGGTCAGTGTTACTCGGCTCAGTTTTCTTAGGGTCAGGGTTGCCAGGGTCAGTGTTACTAGGCTCAGTTTTATTAGGGTCAGAGTTACTAGGCCCAGTTTTATTAGGGTCAGAGTTACTAGGCCCAGTTTTATTAGGGTCAACATTACTACGGTCAGAGTTACTAGGGTCAGCGTTACTCGGCTCAGTTTTCTTAGGGTCAGAGTTACTAGGGTCAGAGTTGCTAGGGTCAGTGTTACTAGGCTCAGTTTTATTAGGGTCAGTGTTATTAGGGTCAGTTTGATTAGGGTCAGAGTTACTCAGCTCAGTTTTATTAGGGTCAGTGTTATTAGGGTCAGGGTTACTAGGCTCCGTTTTATTAGGGTCAGAGTTACTAGTTTTATTAGGGTCAGGGTTACTAGGGTCAGGGTTACTAGGGTCAGGGTTACTAGGGTCAGAGTTACTAGGGTCAGAGTTACTAGGGTCAGCGTTACTAGGGTCACTTTTATTAGGGCCAACATTACTACGGTCAGGGTTACTAGGGTCAGGGTTTCTAGGGTCAGTGTTACTAGGGTCAGTTTTATTAGGGTCAGGGTTACTAGGGTCAGGGTTACTAGGGTCAGGGTTACTAGGGTCAGAGTTACTAGGGTCAGGGTTACTAGGGTCAACATTACTACGGTCAGGGTTACTAGGGACAGGGTTACTAGGGTCAGTTTTATTAGGGTCAGGGTTACTAGGCTCAGTTTTATTAGGGTCAGAGTTAATAGGGTCAGCGTTACTAGGGTCAGCGTTACTAGGGTCAATTTTATTAGGGTCAGTTTTATTAGGGTCAGGGTTACTAGGCTCAGTTTTATTATGGTCAGTGTTACTAGGCTCAGTTTTATTAGGGTCAGAGTTACTAGGGTCAGCGTTACTAGGGTCAGCGTTACTAGGGTCAGCGTTACTAGGGTCAGCGTTACTAGGGTCAGCGTTACTAGGGTCAGCGTTACTAGGCTCAGTTTTATTAGGGTCAGAGTTACTAGGGTCAGGGTTACTAGGGTCAGAGTTACTAGGGTCAGCGTTACTAGGTTCAGCGTTACTAGGGTCAGCGTTACTAGGGTCAGCAAAGAGAAAACGTAAGAGAAAACACATGTAGTTTTCAGAGGTATTTCAACATTAAACACCTGCACACAAAACTGGAAACGATATACAGCGCACGGCAGAACAGCGAGTAGAACCGCACATGAACGCTGCGCGCCACTCCACACAGTAAGGCCTCATGCACACGGCCGTGCCTGAAATTACAGCCCGCGGTCAGCCCGTTCTCCTATATAAAGTATGGGAACACGGCCCGCAAAAAGCAGAAGATAGGAAATGTTCTATCCTTTACGGTACACTTCTACGGCACAGACACCTATCGTAGCGATACGGAAAGGTGTCCGCGGCCAATAGGTCCGTAATTGCAGACCGTATTATGGTCCGCAATTACGGAGAATTTTTACGGTCGTGTGCACGGGGCCTAAGGTGTTGACCGCCGGACAGACTGTGTAAGACACCAGAGAGAAGGACAGACGCACGGCCGCCGATGTTTTACTGCAGCTTCACAGAAATAAAGAATCCCGGCCTTGGGCTTTATTCAGACATTTTTCAATTGCTCCCTCCTCGAATCCATCATGGATCATATCATTATAGTCAGAGAGGAATTGTGCGGTGGGGTCACCCCATAGTGGGCAGGAGCGGGCTTCATCCAGGAGCTGTTTTTTCGCCTCATGCAGGTTCAGATCTTTGGACCAGATAACATTTCCCCCTTTATCAGAATTTTTGAAAACGACCTCATCCCATTTTCTCATTTCTTGGAGGGCTCGTTCCTCATCTGGGCTAAGATTGTTAGATAGCCGATGACCGGTTAGTGAAAGTAAGTCCTGGGACTCTCAATCGATAAAAACTTTGATTGCAGGGCAGCTGTCCAATTGGGGCATAGTGGAAGTTTTTGATTTGACTTTGGTTTTAATGGAACGGCCGATTGATGAACTGGAATCATTCTCTTCCTTCAGGGGGAGTTCTCGAGGAGTAATTCCTCCAAGTCCCCTAATGTATTCCGTTCTGATTCTGAGAGAGAATCCAAGTCCAAAGTGTTGACCCGATCACCACATGAAGTGGAGGTCTATTTATTATACAATTTTTGATAGAAGATTTTACGGCCAGATAGGTGAAGGTCTTTCGTCACAGTAAATGTCTTCAGTTTGGTGGTTAGGCAAAAGTTAAAGCCCTTTTTAAGGACTGAGATCTGAGAAGCAGGAGGTCTATGTCCTGAGAGGTTGGTGACTCTTCACGTGTATCCTTATCATTGATATTTATTTTCTGTTGTGAGGTCTCTGATGTCCTTCCCTCCCTTGGTGGGAACCCCTGGGACTCCACCTCCCTCTGACCCGTAAAAAAGGGACTTCCTAGTGAAATTCTTGTGTTTCCCAGCGTATCTGCCCCGGGGTTGTTGTGGGTCCACATCTGAGAGGTCGGCACCATCTGTGCCCGTATCTGAACATTCACGCGGGTCCATCACTTCTGGGTTGTTCTGCTCAGTGATCGGTTTGTTGTTATGAAGCCTCTGAGACTTCTTCTTGCCCCAATTGTAAATCTCACCCTTAGAGTAATCTGCCTTATCTCTATAGAGTATTTTTCCTCTTTCTATTTTTAATTTTGGTTTCTACTAGGCCAATGTGATCCAATGTTTTTTTAAAAGCCTCTGTAAATTGTCTAGAGCTTCCATAGGTTTCCAGACTAGGTGTGAGCACTTTGAGATCCTTCTCGACTATATTGAGAATATGGGTTTCATCTTCTATGAGGAGCCCATAAGTGTGTTAGAACATGTTGTGGGGGCCGATTCCCATTTTTCTTTCAACCAACCCAGGTTTTGAATGTTCATATGAGGGAAAAAGTGGAATACGCCGGCCCCTAGATATGAGGCCTTGTTCTAAATATTGTTCCAGTGTGGATTTGGTCCATGTGGATTGTACCTGTCTAATATGCACATTTTTGAATTGCTTGATCAGATCGTCCGTATGTAATTCCGCTACTTGTGTTTCATGATTGTGGTCTTGACTGCCGGAGAAGACGCTGTTAACATCCTCCGTCAGACGTAACTGTCTATGTCTCAGTTGTTCTGTCATCTTAGACGGTGTCTACAAAATGAAGTTGTGGACAAGGTGACCAGAGAGTATCCAAGCAGGACACTGTCAGCAGTCACCTCATTATTATCAGGGGCGGGTTCAAATTAAAGGTAAAACCTCTATCATTAAACTGGAGGCAGAAAATACAGGATCGACAGGTGACGATAGGTGATGGACACAGCCCCCCCCCCCCGGCACAGGTAACAGAGTACGCCCACTACACTCCAATAGAAGTCAATATGATGACAGCCCAGCTCTTCCCTCCCTCTGTGCATGTCAGAGCATGCCCACAACACTCTCCCATAGTAGTCAGTAGGGTCTTTTCTGAGGTCTCATATGTCCATACGGATGGTGTAAAGAAGGTACTGTGCCTATATGGAGAGCACCAAGGGAGCAACGCCAGCCAAACCCCAATTCCCAAGAATTAAACATTAATGAAATGAATATCTGTATGTTAATGTGAGGTATAATAAAGGGAACAAGAAAGGGAGAGGGGGCGGGACTTACAAGCGCTGAATGAACATGATAGTATCGGTGGGGATACACACTGGATGAATTATAAACCTAAAAACGGAGTCCGACACACCAAGAATTGGTTAAAAATAACACGTTTTATTAGAACAGTTAACAGAAAGACAATTAAAAGTTAAAGATCATTGCCACAGTGTAAGAAAGATACCAGACAATGATACATGGATTACATCGATTATTTCAGTTGTAATGCACTAGGTAGCAGAGTGACACTGGAAGGATGAAAAAATATCAATTCATTGATTAACTAGTTGATAAATGTGTGTGTAGCCGTAATGTATAAAGACTTGCATCCATTTCAATAGGTGGAGACCCCAACCAAGTGGTACATGTTAATTATAGCCAGATGCAGGAGTTCAGGCACAGCCACAAATCACTCACAATGGAAACACGAATAGGTGTAAACATGAGTGTTAACAAAAGGAGATCAGAAGTAAAAGCTCTAAAATAGAGCAGAACACCTTACCCATGTCACGATTCACACTGTCTGGCATCAACCCCGACGCGCGTTTCGGCCCTCGAGCCTTCGTCTGGGTGTAAAGAAGGTCTCTGAACTGCAGCTGATATCCCAGAGCTCAGGTAAGACGGCTGCCCCCATAATCATGGACAGAAAATAAAAAAAAAGACACAAACAAAACATAAAAAGATATTAGAAGAAAATAATACACATCACCCGTTATAAACCATAAAAGAACTACAGGCGATGATCGATCCCTCTAAAAATGACTTCCGACAATAGGCAGAAGTGACACTTGTAATCACTTGGATCACATTTTCAGGCTCTTTAAACTTCTCTCTGAAAGACTTCCACATTTCTTGCACAGTGACCCCATAATAGTGACAACCACTGCACCCTAATAATACTGATAAGTCACTGTACCTTAATTATAATGAAAAACGCAGTACCCCACAACAGTGACAGCCACAGTGCCCCCACAACAGTGACAGCCACAGTGCCCCCATAACAGTGACAGCCACAGTGCCCCCATAACAGTGACAGCCACAGTGCCCCCATAACAGTGACAGCCACAGTGCCCCCATAACAGTGACAGCCACAGTGCCCCCATAACAGTGACACCCACGTGCTCCACATAACTGACAGCCACAGTGCCCCCATAACAGTGACAGCCACAGTGCCCCCATAACAGTGACAGCCACAGTGCCCCCATAACAGTGACAGCCACAGTGCCCCCATTGCAGTGAAATAACCTGATCCCATAGAGCTCAGTCCTAATCTTCGCTTCTCTAGGACTTGTAGGATCCGTGTTTCTGGCTGGAGGAGTTTGTGTCAGGTCGTATTCAGGCGTCCGTAGAGTCCGTGTGACGGCGTTTAAAACAACGCAGGAATTTGAATGGAGCCGTTCACGCGGCCGCTGTTTTCTTCCGTTTTCTCGGATCCCTCCATAGACTCGTTGGTGTGAATCACCTGCACGCTCGCTCCCCGGCGCAGTATGTTGGAGGTGTGAAGCTGCCTGTGCGGCCCGGCTGCGGGGGGGACACTACTTTCCTCCGCTCCCAGCACAATCATTTCTTTCTGTCCCCCCCGATCTCCCACCTGACGTGGACCTGCAGAGAGCGGGTCAGGCGGACGGAGGTCCTGCGAGGGCGAGAAGACTTGTCAGTAATTACTGCGATAATTATCATCTCTGACCCTCTGTGCTAATCAGCGGAGCCCCTCTCCAGAAATCAGACCTAATCAGAGGCAGGAAATCAGCAGAGGGGGGGAGGGGGTCCTACAATTAACACCTGCACCGCCACACCGCCAGCTCACACACATTATCTACAGACCCCCCCTCTTAATACCCAAAAACTCCAGGATCGGGTGCATCATAGGACATCAATATATTCTCATTATACAATTTCCAGGGGGGGCTCTCGTATTCTGGCTCTGCGTCCCGCCACGGTCAGGGTGTATTCAGACATTGCGGAGGAACCACATGCGTTTTTACAGCGATTTCATGACGTTTTTTCAACACCTCAACTGCAACATCTGCAAACATCGTTACCCCCCTCTAAACCTCATCATTCTGTCCCCAGGAGCTCACAATCTAATCCCCCTATCTCACACAATGTATCACTCCCATCATTCCTGTCCCAATGAGCTCACAATCTAATCTCCCTGTCTCACATATCATAGACTAGAACATCCCCACCATCCTTGTTACAGAATCCTGTCCCTTACTGGATAAGAGGGGGCACCTGTCTCTGGATAAGAGGGGGCACCTGTCTCGTGATATGAGGGGGCACCAGTCTCGTGATATGAGGGGGCACCAGTCTCGTGATATGAGGGGGCACCAGTCTCTGGATATGAGGGGGGCACCTGTCTATGGATATGAGGGGACCCCTGTCTCTGGATAAGAGGGGGCACCTGTCTCTGGATAAGAGGGGCACATGTCTCTGGATAAGAGGGGGCACCTGTCTATGGATAAGAGGGGCACATGTCTCTGGATAAGAGGGGACACCTGTCTATTGATATGAGGGGTGCACCTGTCTATGGGTATGAGGGGGCACTTGTCTATTGATATGAGGGGGCACCTGTCTCTGGATATGAGGAGGCACCTCTCTATGGATAAGAGGGGGCACTTGTCTCTGGATATTAGGGGGCACCAGTCTCTGGATATGAGGGAGCACCTGTCTATGGATAAGAGGGGGCACTTATCTCTGGATAAGAGGGGGCACCTGTCTCTGGATAAGAGTGGGCACTTGTCTCTGGATTAGAGGGGGCACCTGTCTCTGGATAAGAGTGGGCACCTGTTTCACCTGTTTCTGGATATGAAGGGGCACCTGTCTATAGACATGATGGGGGCATCTGCCTCTGGATAAGAGGGAGCACCTGTCTCTGGATAGGAGGGGGCACCTGTCTATGGATATGAGGGGGCACCTGACCCTGGATAAGAGGGGGCACTTGTCTCAGTGTAATAGAAGGCACCTGTGTCTGTATTAGGAGGGGCCCTGTCTCTGGATAAGAGGGGGCACCTGTCTATGGATATGAGGGGGCACCTGTCTATGGATAAGAGGGGGCACCTGTCCCTGGATAAGTGGGGGCACCTGTCTATGGATATGAGGAAACACCTGTCCATGGATAAGAGGGGGCACCTGTCTATGGATATGAGGGAGCACCTGTCCCTGGATAAGAGGGGGCACCTGTCTATGGATAAGAGGGGGCACCTGTCCCTGGATAAGTGGGGGCACCTGTCCCTGGATAAGAGGGGCACCTGTCCCTGGATAAGAGGGGGCACCTGTCTCGTGATATGAGGGGACACCAGTCTCTGGATATGAGGGGGGCACCTGTCTATCGATATGAGGGGACCCCTGTCTCTGGATAAGAGGGGGCACCTGTCTCTGGATAAGAGGGGCACCTGTCTATGGATAAGAGGGGCACATGTCTCTGGATAAGAGGGGGCACCTGTCTATGGATAAGAGGGGCACATGTCTCTGGATAAGAGGGGCACATGTCTCTGGATAAGAGGGGACACCTGTCTATTGATATGAGTGGTGCACCTGTCTCTGGATATGAGGAGGCTCCCCTCTATGGATAAGAGGGGGCACTTGTCTCTGGATATTAGGGGGCACCAGTCTCTGGATATGAGGGAGCACCTGTCTATGGATAAGAGGGGGCACTTATCTCTGGATAAGAGGGGGCACCTGTCTCTGGATAAGAGTGGGCACCTGTCTCTGGATTAGAGGGGGCACCTGTCTCTTGATAAGAGGGGGCACCTGTCTCTGGATAAGAGGGGGCACCTGTCTCTGGATAAGAGTGGGCACCTGTTTCTGGATATGAGGGGGCACCTGTTTCTGGATATGAGGGGGCACCTGTCTATGGACATGATGGGGGCATCTGCCTCTGGATAAGAGGGAGCACCTGTCTCTGGATAGGAGGGGGCACCTGTCTCTGGATAGGAGGGGGCACCTGTCTATAGATATGAGGGGGCACCTGACCCTGGATAAGAGGGGGCACTTGTCTCAGTGTAATAGAAGGCACCTGTGTCTGTATTAGGAGGGGCCCTGTCTCTGGATAAGAGGGGGCACCTGTCTATGGATAAGAGGGGGCACCTGTCCCTGGATAAGTGGGGGCAGCTGTCTATGGATATGAGGAAACACCTGTCCATGGATAAGAGGGGGCACCTGTCTATGGATATGAGGGGACACCAGTCTCTGGATATGAGGGGGGCACCTGTCTATGGACATGAGGGGACCCCTGTCTCTGGATAAGAGGGGGCACCTGTCTCTGGATAAGAGGGGCACCTGTCTATGGATAAGAGGGGCACATGTCTCTGGATAAGAGGGGGCACCTGTCTATGGATAAGAGGGGCACATGTCTCTGGATAAGAGGGGACACCTGTCTATTGATATGAGGGGTGCACCTGTCTCTGGATATGAGGAGGCACCCCTCTATGGATAAGAGGGGGCACTTGTCTCTGGATATTAGGGGGCACCAGTCTCTGGATATGAGGGAGCACCTGTCTATGGATAAGAGGGGGCACTTATCTCTGGATAAGAGGGGGCACCTGTCTCTGGATTAGAGGGGGCACCTGTCTCTGGATTAGAGGGGGCACCTGTCTCTTGATAAGAGGTTGCACCTGTCTCTGGATAAGAGGGGGCACCTGTCTCTGGATAAGAGTGGGCACCTGTTTCTGGATATGAGGGGGCACCTGTTTCTGGATATGAGGGGGCACCTGTCTATGGACATGATGGGGGCATCTGCCTCTGGATAAGAGGGAGCACCTGTCTCTGGATAGGAGGGGGCACCTGTCTCTGGATAGGAGGGGGCACCTGTCTATAGATATGAGGGGGCACCTGACCCTGGATAAGAGGGGGCACTTGTCTCAGTGTAATAGAAGGCACCTGTGTCTGTATTAGGAGGGGCCCTGTCTCTGGATAAGAGGGGGCACCTGTCTATGGATAAGAGGGGGCACCTGTCCCTGGATAAGTGGGGGCAGCTGTCTATGGATATGAGGAAACACCTGTCCATGGATAAGAGGGGGCACCTGTCTATGGATATGAGGGAGCACCTGTCCCTGGATAAGTGGGGGCACCTGTCTATGGATATGAGGAAACACCTGTCCATGGATAAGAGGGGGCACCTGTCTATGGATATGAGGGAGCACCTGTCCCTGGATAAGAGGGGGCACCTGTCTATGGATATCAGGGGGCACCTGTCCCTGGATAAGAGGGGACACCTGTCAATGGATATAGGGAACACCTGTCCCTGGATAAGAGGAGGCACCTGTCTATGGATCAGAGGGGGCACCTGTCTATGGATCAGAGGGGGCACCTGTCCCTGGATAAGAGGGGGCACCTGTCCCTGGATAAGAGGGGGCACCTGTCCCTGGATAAGAGGGGGCACCTGTCTATGGATATGAGGGGGCACCTGTCCCTGGATAAGAGGGGGCACCTGTCCCTGGATAAGAGGGGGCACCTGTCCCTGGATAAGAGGGGGCACCTGTCTATGGATATGAGGGGGCAACTGTCTATGGATATGAGGGGGCACCTGTCTATGGATATGAGGGGGCACCTGTCCCTGGATAAGAGGGGGCACCTGTCCCTGGATAAGAGGGGGCACCTGTCTATGGATATCAGGGGGCACCTGTCTATGGATATGAGGGGGCACCTGTCTATGGATATGAGGGGGCACCTGTCCCTGGATAAGAGGGGGCACCTCTTTCTGCAGACCAGGGTACATCTCTCCAGAGAACAAAAGTGTCTCTCTAATGTTCTCAGCTTCCCCTTGTGTATTACAATGTGCTCTTATCCTGCGCTGGTTCGTTACCTTGGACTTCTTCATTGCCCCCTGTGCAGAACCCCCTCCTTGTGTAAAGGGCAGGGAGATGACAGGAGGTTGAATGAAGAAGTGATGTAGGAGTGAAGATAGATGAGCAGAGCCTCCCCCAGCATCTCCCTCCCATGATGTGACACCCAGCCGCTCACAAGCTGACAGTTACTTTCACAGACAGAGACCTTTTGTATGTCTGCCCACTTTACTGCCCACTGGAGGGCAACAAGGACAATGCATCGACCTGGTAGGGTGGGCAGCACCTTCTCCATAGACTCTCTGATTGGGACTCCGGCAGTGAGACCAGGACATGTTCTCTACAGCGGGTACCCTATGTTTATGCCCTACAGACCTCTGGTTATCCCTCAGAGCTTACCTCCATCTCCACTGCCTCCCATGGCTCCGATGTCCTCATACACTGAACGCTTGAATAACACTTTTTGTGCCAGTTTGGGGCAGGGACTCCCCTCCATGGTGGCCCTCACAACAGCTCTTCCCAGCTTTAGAAACTTGCCTGATGGATTTTATGCTCAGGAACCGCAAACTGGATCCCCAATCTCTGCAGAAGGAAACAGAGAAATAGAACCACACAAGACGGAAGAGAAAAGTCCTGAGCAAACCAACTACTCAGAATCCTACCCAAACCTGGCAGGTAAGTAAGCTTGGGATGGGGACACAAGAGCCGATGTGTCATAATGTAAAGATGCATGCAAAAAAGTTATATGACAGGAGAAGTGCACACATAACCAACATAAACTAGACCGAAAAGGGCAGGCACTGTCCCAACATGAGAGGGGGAACCTCACAAACCATACAAAGTGTAATAATCAGCATTCTGAGGACACAGGTCTAAGCTATGAGACAGGTGAGAGTCACACGTGTAATAATCAGCATTATGAGGAGACAGGTGTAAGCTATGAGACAAGTGAGAGTCACACGTGTAATAATCAGCATTCTGAGTAGACAGGTGTAAGTTATGAGACAGGTGAGAGTCACACGTGTAATAATCAGCATTCTGATGAGACAGGTGTAAGGTTAGAGACAGGTGAGAGTCACACGTGTAATAATCAGCATTCTGAGGACACAGGTGTAAGGTATGAGACAGGTGAGAGTCACACGTGTAATAATCAGCATTATGAGGAGACAGGTGTAAGGTTAGAGACAGGTGAGAGTCACACGTGTAATAATCAACATTCTGAGGAGACAGGTGTAAGCTATGAGACAAGTGAGAGTCACACGTGTAATAATCAGCATTCTGAGGACACAGGTGTAAGCTATGAGACAAGTGAGAGTCACACGTGTAATAATCAGCATTATGAGGAGACAGGTGTAAGCTATGAGACAGGTGAGAGCCACACGTGTAATAATCAGCATTCTGAGGACACAGGTGTAAGATATGAGACAGGTGAGTCACACGTGTAATAATCAGCATTATGAGGAGACAGGTGTAACTATGAGACAGGTGAGAGCCACACGTGTAATAATCAGCATTATGAGGAGACAGGTGTAACTATGAGACAGGTGAGAGCCACACGTGTAATAATCAGCATTCTGAGGACACAGGTGTAAGCTATGAGACAGGTGAGAGTCACACGTGTAATAATCAGCATTCTGAGGACACAGGTGTAAGATATGAGACAGGTGAGTCACACGTGTAATAATCAGCATTCTGAGGACACAGGTGTAAGATATGAGACAGGTGAGAGTCACACGCGTAATAATCAGCATTCTCAATAGACAGGTGTAAGCTATGAGACAAGTGAGAGTCACACGTGTAATAATCAGCATTCTGAATAGACAGGTGTAAGCTATGAGACAGGTGAGAGTCACACGTGTAATAATCAGCATTCTGAATAGACAGGTGTAAGCTATGAGACAGGTGAGTCACACGTGTAATAATCAGCATTCTGAGGACACAGGTGTAAGATATGAGACAGGTGAGTCACACATGTAATAATCAGCATTCTGAGGACACAGGTGTAAGATATGAGACAGGTGAGAGTCACACGTGTAATAATCTGCATTCTGAGTAGACAGGTGTAAGGTTAGAGACAGGTGAGAGTCACACGTGTAATAATCAGCATTATGAGGAGACAGGTGTAAGCTAAGAGACAGGTGAGAGTCATACGTGTAATAATCAGCATTATGAGGAGACAGGTGTAAGCTATGAGACAGGTGAGAGTCACACGTGTAATAATCAGCATTCTGAGGAGACCGGTGTAAGCTATGAGACAGGTGAGAGTCACACGTGTAATAATCAGCATTATGAGGAGACAGGTGTAAGCTATGAGACAGGTGAGAGTCACACATGTAATAATCAGCATTCTGAGGACACAGGTGTAAGATATGAGACAGGTGAGAGTCACATGTGTAATAATCAGCATTCTGAGTAGACAGGTGTAAGGTTAGAGACAGGTGAGAGTCACACGTGTAATAATCAGCATTATGAGTAGACTGGTGTAAGATATGAGACAGGTGAGAGTCACACGTGTAATAATCAGCATTCTGAGGACACAGGTGTAAGGTTAGAGACAGGTGAGAGTCACACGTGTAATAATCAACATTCTGAGTAGACAGGTGTAAGCTATGAGACAGGTGAGAGTCACACATGTAATAATCAGCATTCTGAATAGACAGGTGTAAGGTTAGAGACAGTTGAGAGTCACACGTGTAATAATCAGCATTCTGATGAGACAGGTGTAAGGTAAGACACAGGTGAGAGTCACATGTGTAATAATCAACATTCTGAGTAGACTGGTGTAAGGTAAGAGACAGGTGAGAGTCACACGTGTAATAATCAGCATTCTGATGAGACAGGTGTAAGCTAAGACACAGGTGAGTGTCACATGTGTAATAATCAGCATTCTGAGGAGGCAGGTGTAAGCTATGAGACAGGTGAGTGTCAGCTATGAGACAGGTGGGTGTCAGCTATGGGACAGGTTAGTGTAAGCTATGAGACAGGTGACCGTAAACTATGAGACAAGTGTCAGCTATGAGACAGATTGAGTGTCAGCTATAAGACAGGTGAATGTAAGCTATGATAGGTGAGTGTAAACTATGAGATAAGTGAGTGTCAGCTATGAGACAGGTGAGTGTAAACTATGAGACAGGTGAGTGTCAGCTATGAGACAGGTGAGTGTAAACTATGAGACAGGTGAGTGTAAACCTTGAGACAAGAAGTGTAAGCTATGAGACAGGTGAGTGTAAACTATAAGAGAGATGAGTGTAAACTATGAGACAGGTGAGTGTAAACTATGGGACAAGAGATTGTCAGCTATCAGACAGGTGAGTGTAAACTATGAGACAAGAGTTTCAGCTATGACACAGGTGAGTGTTAGCTATAAGACATGTCAGTGTCAGCTATGAGACAGGTGAGTGTAAGCTATGAGACAGGTGAGTGTAAGCTATGAGACAGGTGAGTGTAAACTATAAGAGAGATGAGTGTAAACTATGAGACAGGTGAGTGTAAACTATGGGACAAGAGATTGTCAGCTATCAGACAGGTGAGTGTAAACTATGAGACAAGAGTTTCAGCTATGACACAGGTGAGTGTTAGCTATAAGACATGTCAGTGTCAGCTATGAGACAGGTGAGTGTAAGCTATGAGACAGGTGACAGTAAACTATAAGACAAGTGTCAGCTATGAGACAGATTGAGTGTCAGCTAAGAGACAGGTGAGTATAAGCTATGACAGGTGAGTGTAAACCTTGAGACTAAAAGTGTAAGCTATGAGACAGGTGAGTGTAAGATATGAGACAGGTGAATGTCAGCTATGAGACAGGTGAGTGTAAACTATAAGACAGGTGAGTATAAACTATGAGACATGTGAATGTCAGCTATAAGACAGATGAGTGTAAGCTATGAGACAGGTGAGTGTAAACTATAAGACAGGTGAGTATAAACTATGAGACAGGTGAGTATAAACTATGAGACAGGTGAGTATAAACTATGAGACAGGTGAATGTCAGCTATGAGACAGGTGTAATAATCAGCATTATGAGGAGACAGGTGTAAGCTAAGAGACAGGTGAGAGTCATACGTGTAATAATCAGCATTCTGAGGACACAGGTGTAAGATATGAGACAGGTGAGTCACACGTGTAATAATCAGCATTATGAGGAGACAGGTGTAACTATGAGACAGGTGAGAGCCACACGTGTAATAATCAGCATTATGAGGAGACAGGTGTAACTATGAGACAGGTGAGAGCCACACGTGTAATAATCAGCATTCTGAGGACACAGGTGTAAGCTATGAGACAGGTGAGAGTCACACGTGTAATAATCAGCATTCTGAGGACACAGGTGTAAGATATGAGACAGGTGAGTCACACGTGTAATAATCAGCATTCTGAGGACACAGGTGTAAGATATGAGACAGGTGAGAGTCACACGCGTAATAATCAGCATTCTCAATAGACAGGTGTAAGCTATGAGACAAGTGAGAGTCACACGTGTAATAATCAGCATTCTGAATAGACAGGTGTAAGCTATGAGACAGGTGAGAGTCACACGTGTAATAATCAGCATTCTGAATAGACAGGTGTAAGCTATGAGACAGGTGAGTCACACGTGTAATAATCAGCATTCTGAGGACACAGGTGTAAGATATGAGACAGGTGAGTCACACATGTAATAATCAGCATTCTGAGGACACAGGTGTAAGATATGAGACAGGTGAGAGTCACACGTGTAATAATCTGCATTCTGAGTAGACAGGTGTAAGGTTAGAGACAGGTGAGAGTCACACGTGTAATAATCAGCATTATGAGGAGACAGGTGTAAGCTAAGAGACAGGTGAGAGTCATACGTGTAATAATCAGCATTATGAGGAGACAGGTGTAAGCTATGAGACAGGTGAGAGTCACACGTGTAATAATCAGCATTCTGAGGAGACCGGTGTAAGCTATGAGACAGGTGAGAGTCACACGTGTAATAATCAGCATTATGAGGAGACAGGTGTAAGCTATGAGACAGGTGAGAGTCACACATGTAATAATCAGCATTCTGAGGACACAGGTGTAAGATATGAGACAGGTGAGAGTCACATGTGTAATAATCAGCATTCTGAGTAGACAGGTGTAAGGTTAGAGACAGGTGAGAGTCACACGTGTAATAATCAGCATTATGAGTAGACTGGTGTAAGATATGAGACAGGTGAGAGTCACACGTGTAATAATCAGCATTCTGAGGACACAGGTGTAAGGTTAGAGACAGGTGAGAGTCACACGTGTAATAATCAACATTCTGAGTAGACAGGTGTAAGCTATGAGACAGGTGAGAGTCACACATGTAATAATCAGCATTCTGAATAGACAGGTGTAAGGTTAGAGACAGTTGAGAGTCACACGTGTAATAATCAGCATTCTGATGAGACAGGTGTAAGGTAAGACACAGGTGAGAGTCACATGTGTAATAATCAACATTCTGAGTAGACTGGTGTAAGGTAAGAGACAGGTGAGAGTCACACGTGTAATAATCAGCATTCTGATGAGACAGGTGTAAGCTAAGACACAGGTGAGTGTCACATGTGTAATAATCAGCATTCTGAGGAGGCAGGTGTAAGCTATGAGACAGGTGAGTGTCAGCTATGAGACAGGTGGGTGTCAGCTATGGGACAGGTTAGTGTAAGCTATGAGACAGGTGACCGTAAACTATGAGACAAGTGTCAGCTATGAGACAGATTGAGTGTCAGCTATAAGACAGGTGAATGTAAGCTATGATAGGTGAGTGTAAACTATGAGATAAGTGAGTGTCAGCTATGAGACAGGTGAGTGTAAACTATGAGACAGGTGAGTGTCAGCTATGAGACAGGTGAGTGTAAACTATGAGACAGGTGAGTGTAAACCTTGAGACAAGAAGTGTAAGCTATGAGACAGGTGAGTGTAAACTATAAGAGAGATGAGTGTAAACTATGAGACAGGTGAGTGTAAACTATGGGACAAGAGATTGTCAGCTATCAGACAGGTGAGTGTAAACTATGAGACAAGAGTTTCAGCTATGACACAGGTGAGTGTTAGCTATAAGACATGTCAGTGTCAGCTATGAGACAGGTGAGTGTAAGCTATGAGACAGGTGAGTGTAAACTATAAGAGAGATGAGTGTAAACTATGAGACAGGTGAGTGTAAACTATGGGACAAGAGATTGTCAGCTATCAGACAGGTGAGTGTAAACTATGAGACAAGAGTTTCAGCTATGACACAGGTGAGTGTTAGCTATAAGACATGTCAGTGTCAGCTATGAGACAGGTGAGTGTAAGCTATGAGACAGGTGACAGTAAACTATAAGACAAGTGTCAGCTATGAGACAGATTGAGTGTCAGCTAAGAGACAGGTGAGTATAAGCTATGACAGGTGAGTGTAAACCTTGAGACTAAAAGTGTAAGCTATGAGACAGGTGAGTGTAAGATATGAGACAGGTGAATGTCAGCTATGAGACAGGTGAGTGTAAACTATAAGACAGGTGAGTATAAACTATGAGACATGTGAATGTCAGCTATAAGACAGATGAGTGTAAGCTATGAGACAGGTGAGTGTAAACTATAAGACAGGTGAGTATAAACTATGAGACAGGTGAGTATAAACTATGAGACAGGTGAGTATAAACTATGAGACAGGTGAATGTCAGCTATGAGACAGGTGAGTGTAAACTATGAGACAGATGAGTGTAAGATATGAGACAAGAGTTTCAGCTATGAGACAGATGAGTGTAAACTATGAGATGGTGATTGTCAGCTATGAGACAGGTGAGTGTAAACTATAAGACAGGTGAGTGTAAACTTTGAGACAAGAGAGTGTCAGCTATAAGAGGTGGGTGTAAACGATGAGACAGGTTAGTATCAGCTATGAGACAAGAGTGTGTCAGCTATTGGACAGGTGAGTGTAAACTATGAGACAAGAGTGTCAGCTATGACACAGGTGAGTGTCAGCTATAAGACATATGAGTGTCATCTATAAGACAGGTTAGTGTAAGATATGAGACAGGTGACAGTAAACTATGAGACAAGTGTCAGCTATGAGACAGATGAATTTACATTTTTAGACAAGAGAGTGTGTCCTATGAGACAGGTGAGTGTAAACTATGAGACAGGTGTCAGCTAGGTAAGAGAGACAGGTGAGTGTAAACTATGAGACAGGTGAGAAAGCTATGAGACAGGTGTCAGCTAGGTAAGAGAGACAGGTGAGTGTAAACTATGAGTCAGGTGAGAAAGCTATGAGACAGGTGTCAGCTAGGTAAGAGAGACAGGTGAGTGTAAACTATGAGACAGGTGAGAAAGCTATGAGACAGGTGTCAGCTAGGTAAGAGAGACAGGTGAGTGTAAACTATGAGTCAGGTGAGAAAGCTATGAGACAGGTGTCAGCTAGGTAAGAGAGACAGGTGAGTGTAAACTATGAGACAGGTGAGAAAGTTATGAGACAGGTGTCAGCTAGGTAAGAGAGACAGGTGAGTGTAAACTATGAGACAGGTGTCAGCTAGGTAAGAGAGACAGGTAAGACTTCATCCCACTATTATGTGCGTGTTCCGTGTGTATATCGTATATGATTAGACACCTTTAGAGGAACGGTCCATTCACATGTTGAATAGCATAGAAAAAACGCATCCGAAAACCAAATGTGTTTTTCCGGTGATTTGGTGCATTTTCCTATGAGGTTGCAGGTTTTTGTTTTTTTACCGCAACTGCATCGAAAAATGCACCAAATGGCGGTAAAAACGCATGTGGTTCTTAGATGCAGTTTTTCAATACAGTTCTAACCGCACCTCAACCGCAACATGTGAATGGACCCGAACACAGTCAAATCCCCCAGGGAATTGTGTCACTTCATGAAAACTGTTGCAGATTTTCTGTCCGGATTTGCGGGAGGGAGATCCGCGGCAGACGACTTTTACAGGCAAGTGATGAGATTTTAAAAAATCCTCATTATCCACATTTTCTGCACGGAAATCAGAGGAGGCTGCGGATTCTAACATCTACAAGGTGCTCGTTCTGTTCTGGGTGGTCACTGCGGCCGAAAACAAATCCACTACGTGTGCAATACAAGGGTCAGATCCACAACGGGAGTCTGCGTCAGAATTGACACGCTGCGGATCTGCAGCATTCCCACCGTTCTGCACAGATTGTGTCCGCCACATGGGGATGGCATCCCCACGATCTGTACTGTAAATGCTGCGGATTTCCGGGACACAATACGCACCACAAATCCGCATCTTTTCTGCAGCGTGTGAATTCACCTTTAGGTTCTGTTCACACATTGAAGTTGTGGTGCGCTCGAGCAGTGGAGGGTTGGGGGGTTCAGGACCCCTGTTCTGGTGATTATTGTGCTTCCCAGCAGTGGGCCCTTGGCGATCAGACAATTATGCCTATCCTGCGGATATTATTGTTGATTCTGTAAATACCCCGTCAACTTTGTTGCCGCATTGCACTGTTACTGCGGTCAGAACTGCGTTTTCTCGCCTATTCTTGACATTGTGATAACCGTATGTGTCTCGGGACTGCAGGAGAAGCAGTTGTCCAAGGTACTGAACTTAATTGACTGCTCACCCGCCCACATGCAATCTTACAGAGAGAAGAGCTTCTGTTTAAAACCGCATTTTTTAATGCTGCATGCGGATTTCAAATACGTTTTTTTAATGCGGTTTTGATATGGTTCTCCCCCACACTCTGAACATGTGAATCAGGTGAGTGTCAGTTTTATAATAATCATCACCATCAGTCTTAGCAGACAGGTAAGTGTCACATATATAATTATTATCAGTCTCAGGTATATAATAATACTATATAATAATAATCAGCCTCAGGTATTGTAAAGGATCTGCCAGACACGATGTCTCTGGTTAATCAGTCTGCACCTGCTCCTAGGTCTGATAAAGTGACTCGATCTGCTACCACTCAGGCTGGTAGGCTGAGGAGTGGGAGAATCACAGCCTGGCCAGACGGTTCTAGCTCCCGCCCTTGGTCCACTTATACCTTCATTTGTTGTCTGTCCTTTGCCTGTGATTCTCTCTTGTTTCCTGGATCTGCTGTTCCTGCTAATACCATTGACCTCTGCTTCACATTGACCCTGGCTTGACTGACTATTCTCCTGTTCTGCTTTTGTTACCGCGTACACTCCAGGTTTGACTTGGCTCGTTCACTACTCTGTTGCTCACGGGGTTCCAGCCCCTCTTCCCTTAGCTTCTGTGTCCCCTTGTCTGTTTTATTTGTCGTGCACATATTGAGCGTAGGGACCGTCGCCCAGTTGTACGCCGTCGCCTAGGACTGACTGTGCAAGTAGGCAGGGACTGAGTGGCGGGTAGATTAGGGCTCACCTGTCAGTCTTTCTACCCCTTCATTACATAATCACAGGCCCATATACCTTTTCTACCCTGGTTCCTACACTACTATGGACCCCCTTGAGGGCCTGCCTCAGCAAATGCAGCGTCTTTTCCTACAGGTCCAAGCCCTGGCTCAGAGGTGCAACCAGCGTGATGCTACCCAGGTAGTGCCTTCCACCTCACCTCAAGTTGACTTTTTTTTTCTCCTTTCAGGAGAATTGTAGGCTCTATTACCATCTAAGGCCCCACTCCTCAGGTTCTGAGAGCCAGCGAGTGGGTATAATTATGTCCCGGCTCCAGGACGGCCCCCAAGAATGGGCCTCCTCCTTGGCTCCTGACGCCCCTGAACTTTCCTCTGTTGATATTTTTTTTTTCTGCTCTCGGACTCATTTATGACGAGACTGACAAGACTGCCTTTGTCGAGAGTCAGCTGGTGACCTTACGTCAGGGTAAGAGACCGGTTGAGGAGTACTGTTCTGACTTTAGGAAGTGGTGTGTAGCTTCTCGGTGGAATGACCCTGCCTTGAGGTGCCAGTTTAGATTGGGTCTGTCGAATGCCCTGAAAGACCTGTTAGTTAGTTATCCCTCTTCTGACTCTCTAGATCAGGTTATGGCTTTAGCGGTACGTCTGGACCGACGTCTCAGGGAACGACGACTTGAACGTTTTTGTGCCTTCTCCTCTGGCTCCCCCATGATGGCTCCCGAGGTTCCGTTGCTCTGTTCTTCCACGGAAAACTCGGATGAACCAATGCAATTCGGGGCCTCCGTGTCTCCCCAACAACTTAGAGAGCTCCGCAGGAAGAATGGTCTCTGCTTCTACTGTGGGGATGACAAGCATCAAGTGAACGACTGTCCTAGGCCTAAGAATAAGCAGCCGGAAGAACTTCCGCGCCTAAGTGACCATCGGGGAGGTCACTTGGGCGCACAGGTATTTCCCGTAAATATGAAACGTAATAAGATGTTGCTTCCCTTTCAGGTCTCTTTTGGTGGTAGGTCTGCTACCGGCAGTGCCTTCGTGGATTCAGGGTCTTCTGGTAATATCATGTCTGTGGAATTTGCAATGTCTCTAGCTATGCCTTTGATTGATTTGCCTAAACCTGTCCCGGTAGTGGCTCTCGACTCCACTCCTCTTGCTAATGGTTATTTTACGCAGCATACCCCTGTTTTTGAACTCCTTGTTGGCTCCATGCATTTGGAGCAGTGCTCTGTACTGTTGATGCAGGGATTATCGTCCGATTTGGTTTTAGGCCTTCCCTGGTTGCAGTTGCATAATCCCACGTTTGACTGCAATACTGGGGATCTTACCAAATGGGGTAATGAATGCTTGACATCATGTTTTTCTGTTAATTCTATTTCTCCCCCTGAGGAGGTGAACACGCTACCTGAGTTTGTTCAGGACTTCGCTGATGTTTTCTCTAAGGAGGCCTCCGAAGTGTTACCTCCTCATAGAGAATACGATTGCGCTATCGATTTGGTACCAGGAGCTAAGCTTCCTAAGGGTTGGATATTTAATCTCTCTTGTCTCGAACATGAGGCCATGAGAGAATATATCCAGGAAAGCCTGGCCAAGGGTTACATTCGCCCCTCTACTTCTCCAGTAGGTGCTGGCTTCTTCTTCATAGGGAAGAAGGATGGTGGTCTTAGGCCGTGCATTGACTACCGAAACTTGAATAAGGTCACTGTAAGGAACCAGTATCCCCTTCCTTTGATTCCTGATCTCTTTAATCAGGTTCAGGGGGCTCAATGGTTCTCTAAGTTTGATCTTCGGGGGGCTTATAACCTTATATGAGTCAGAGAGGGGGATGAGTGGAAGACTGCGCTTAACACGCCCAAAGGTCATTTCGAATACCTCGTCATGCCCTTTGGGTTGTGTAATGCTCCCGCGGTCTTCCAGAATTTCATAAATGAGATTTTAAGAGATTACCTGGGGATATTTCCTGTAGTGTACCTTGATGACATACTTGTGTTTTCTAAGGACTGGTTCTCCCACATTGAGCATGTCAGGAAGGTGCTCCAGGTCCTTCGGGAAAACAAACTGTTTGCGAAGACCGAAAAATGTGTGTTTGGGGTGCAGGAGATACCATTTTTGGGTCAAATCCTCACTCCTCATCAATTCCGCATGGACCCCGCCAAGGTCCAGGCTGTGGCGGAATGGGTCCAACCTGCCTCCCTGAAGGCGTTACAGTGCTTCCTGGGGTTCGCTAATTATTACAGGAGATTTATCGCTAACTTCTCGGTCATCGCTAAGCCTCTTACGGATCTCACTCGCAAAGGTGCTGATCTCCTCCACTGGCCTCCTGAGGATGTCCAGGCTTTTGAGATCCTTAAAAAGTGCTTTATCTCGGCCCCGGTGCTGGTTCAGCCCAACCAAATGGAGCTATTTATCGTGGAGGTTGACGCGTCCGAGGTGGGAGTGGGGGCTGTCTTGTCCCAGGGTACCAGGTCCCTCACCCATCTCCGTCCCTGTGCCTACTTGTCCAGGAAGTTTTCGCCCACTGAGAGTAACTATGATATTGGCAACCGCAAACTCTTAACCGTTAAATGGGCATTTGAAGAGTGGCGCCACTTCCTGGAGGGGGCTAGGCACCAGGTAACAGTCCTTACCGACCACAAGAATCTGGTTTTTCTAGAATCTGCCCGGAGGTTAAACCCGAGACAAGCTCGATGGGCGTTATTTTTTACCAGATTCAACTTTTTGGTTACCTATAGGGCTGGGTCTAAAAATATTAAGGCCGATGCACTGTCACGTAGCTTCATGGCCAGCCCTCTTCGGAGGAAGATCCTGCTTGTATTTTGCCACCAGGTATAATCATTTCCTCTATTGATTCTGATTTAGTCTCTGAAATTGCGGCTGATCAAGGTTCAGCTCCCGGGAACCTTCCTGAGAACAAGCTGTTTGTTCCCTTGAAATTCCGGCTAAGGGTACTTAGGGAAAATCATGACTCTGCACTATCTGGTCATCCAGGCATCCTGGGTACCAAGCACCTCATTGCCAGAAACTATTGGTGGCCTGGGTTGCCTAAAGACGTTAAGGCCTACGTCGCCGCTTGTGAAGTTTGTGCTAGGTCCAAGACTCCCAGGTCCGGACCAGCAGGCTTACAACGTTCTTTGCCCATTCCCCAGAGACCTTGGACCCATATCTCCATGGATTTTATCACCGATTTGCCTCCATCTCAAGGCAAGTCGGTGGTGTGGGTTGTAGTAGACCGCTTCAGTAAGATGTGCCACTTTGTGCCCCTCAAGAAACTACCCAACGCCAAGACATTAGCTACCTTGTTTGTCAAACACATCCTGCGTCTCCATGGGGTCCCTGTCAATATTGTTTCGGACAGAGGGGTACAATTTGTTTCATTGTTTTGGAGAGCCTTCTGTATGAAGTTGAGGATTGATCTGTCCTTCTCCTCTGCCTTCCATCCTGAAACCAATGGCCAAACTGAGAGGACTAATCAGTCTCTAGAACAATATTTAAGGTGTTTTATCTCTGACTGTCAATATGATTGGGTCTCATTCATTCCCCTCGCCGACTTTTCCCTTAATAACCGGGTCAGTAACTCGTCAGGGGTCTCGCCCTTTTTCTGTAATTTTGGGTTTAATCCACGTTTCTCCTCCATTTCACCTGGTAGTTCCAACAATCCCGAGGTAGAGGTCGTTCATCGGGAACTGTGCATAGTCTGGGCCCAGGTTCAGAAGAACCTAGAGGTGTCCCAGAGCATACAAAAAACTCAGGCAGATAGAAGACGTTCTGCTAACCCCTTGTTTATGGTCGGGGATCTTGTGTGGCTATCGTAAAATAACTTGCGCCTTAAAGTCCCGTCCAAGAAGTTTGCTCCCCGGTTTATAGGGCCGTACAAGGTCATTGAGGTCCTCAATCCTGTCTCCTTCCGACTGGAGTTGCCCCCATCTTTTCGAGTACACGACGTGTTTCATGCCTCCCTCCTTAAACGCTGCTCCCCGTCCTTGGCTCCCTCGAGGAAACCTCCTGTCCCCGTTCTCACCCCTGAGGGGGTAGAATTCGAGGTGGCCAAGATTGTGGACAGCAAGATGGTCCAAGGCTCCCTCCAGTACATGGTTCATTGGAGAGGATACGGGCCTGAGGAGAGGACTTGGGTACCCGCCCGGGATGTTCACGCTGGGGTATTGGTCAGGAGGTTCCACCTAGAAAGGGTCCGGTGGCCCCTCATAAAAGGGGGGTACTGTAAAGGATCTGCCAGGCACAGCTTCTGTGTCAACGCCCATAGGTAATCAGTCTGCACCTGCTTCTATGTCTGTGAGACTGACTCCATCTTCAACCACTCAGGATGGCAGGCTTAGGAGTGGGAGAGCCTATCATAGCCTGGCCAGACGGAGCTAGCTCCCGCCCTCTGTCTATTTATACCTGCCTTTCCTGTTCCTCCTTGCTTGTGATTCTTCTCGTTTGGTTTCCTGGCCCTGCTGCAGCTTCTTGAACTATTTGTCCCTGCTTCATACTGACCCTGACTTACTGACTACTCTCCTGCTCTGCGTTTGGTACCTCGTACACTCCTGGTTTGACTCGGCTTGTTCACTACTCTCCTGCTCTGCGTTTGGTACCTCATACACTCCTGGTTTGACTCGGCTTGTTCACTACTCTCCTGCTCTGCGTTTGGTACCTCGTACACTCCTGGTTTGACTCGGCTCGTTCACCACTCTTGTTGCTCACGGTGTTGCCGTGGGCAACTGCCCCATTTCCCTTAGCTTCTTTGTACCCTTGTCTGTTTGTCTGTCGTGCACTTATTGAGCGTAGGGACCGTCGCCCAGTTGTACCCCGTCGCCTAGGGCGGGTCGTTGCAAGTAGGCAGGGACTGAGTGGCGGGTAGATTAGGGCTCACTTGTCTGTTTCCCTATCCCTGTCATTACACCGGCAGTTAGCTGGAGACACGGTTAGTGGCACAGACCGTGCATGGAGCGGTATCTCTTCAGGAGCGGCAGCCGCGAGATCACCCGTCCGGACGCACGATGCAGGGAGAGGAGGCATCCAAGATGCCGGCGCCGCATCATGCAACGCCGTCTCAGAGCAGGTCACAGAGCCCAGAGCCCCACACAGAGGGACTGCAACAGCTGGATGCGGCTGAACTGCCACTAGACTACCGGAGATTGGCGATAGAGGTAGCTACTCACCTAGCCCCTGATATTAGAGATTCTCTGGTGGCCACAGTAACGACGACGTTACAGAAGCTTCAAAACGAGGTTACTTCCCATGCTTCACGGCTAGACGAGCTGGAACAACACGTAGGTCTCATGGAAGATGAATCTGCTGGGGCGCATACATACATTCAAAGTTTACTACAAGATAACACACAGCTCAGAGACCGTTTGGAGGATTTGGAGAATCGCTCCAGGAGGAACAATCTCAGGATTGTCGGTCTACCTGAACACATTAAACCCCAGCACCTACAGGGGATCTGTGAAAGGGAGCTCCCAGAAGCTCTGGGTCTGACCAGATCATGCAGAGTGGAGAGGGAGCATCGGGTCGGCCCTCCTGGCCCAGTACAGGCCACCACAGGGGAGATGCACACCAGACTGCGCCAAGTGATCATGCGCTATCTTGATTACAACGACAAAGAGGAACTCTTACGCACCTTCAGGAATCGAAATACCCCTTTACATCTTCTGGGAGCAAAAATAATTCTATTTACTGACTATTCAGTGGACGTCACACGCAGACGAAGATCATTTGGGGGAATATGCACTACCTTATACAAGCGCAAAATTAAATTTCAGCTGCAATATCCGGCCACATTGAAAATTACAAAACCAGATGGCTCCATCAAGATATTCCATACTCCTGAGGAGGAGGCGCTTTTCGTGGACAAGATGGCGGGACAAGGAAGTCCCACTGCATCAGAGACGACTGCCCGGAGCAGCACAACAACAGGGAAGAAGGCCCCCCCGGACCCAACATCGCCACGCGACTGTTCCTGGTCTGAAATTGTTCGGGTGTCCTCACCCAAGCAGCAACGTGTAGACAAAGCACCCACAAAGACCTGGCATGGAAAGGCTGATTGCGGCATTACCGGACTGATAAGTATATTGTGCCATGTAAAGTGACTGCACATTGTCGCTGACATACACAAATGTGATTTCATTGTTAGGTGCGTGCGCCAGAAATGGCAGTTGCACGGTATAGTTCTACTTGAATGCTGGACACTACAAATATGCGATGTCTTTGGCGAATGGGGAGGCTTTGAAGTTCTCGAGGGCCATAGCAGTAATAAGATTGGAGGTGGGGGGGGGGTCTTAGCCCAGAAAAAAGAGACGTCGGGTATACCGATTTGCTGCAATAGACGACACAGGGAATGCTGTGGATATTGCTGGTTGGGTATTGTGTTTTCACAGGTTATGTTACGGTTTTATTGCTGTGTTTACATGAAACTGTTGTGGGGTTGGGAGCAACATGGAGCAGACATCACCGAGTGGCCAACATAGGAACGGGGCATACACGCCCGGAAATAGATATTCAAGACTGTTCACCATTGAACCTTATAGAGAAACTTAGAACATGCAGGTGACCTCCTAGAATGTTAAGGGGCTCCGTTCCCCAAATAAATGGATGATGGTTCTTCGTCACCTAAAAAAATTACGTACTGACATCGCTCTCCTACAGGAGACTCACTTGGAGGAAAGCGACTTCCACCGCATGAAAAAAGTGTGCAGTTTACGGCTCTTCAGCTTGTGTCCGTAAAGCAGGTGTACTCATTTTGATCAATAGAAATCTGGTCCACGAGGTGCTGCACATGGATTCTGACAAGGAAGGACGTCTGCTCCACGTTGTCCTTGACACTCCTTGCGGGGTTCTAAGCATTTACAATATATATGGACCCGATGATGATAATGTTTCCTTCTATAACGGTTTAGAAAGCGCTTTGTTAACAGATGATGTCCCACATAAACTGGTGGGGGGCGATTTCAACTCTGTATTAGATCATAGAGAGGATAGGAGTTCGCGCAAAGCTCAGGATCTGGGACCCATCCCTACAGGGGCCCCTAGAAAACATGACAGGGTCTTGGGCCCTCTGCTGGAGAGCACACCCCTAATAGACGCATGGCGGGTGGGTAACCCCGATGCATGGGAATTCACGCACTATTCGCACTCTCAACAGTCGTGGTCAAGGATAGATTATTTTTTCGTGTCTTCACCCTTACATCAACGGCTAGGATCTTCTACCATAGGGGATCTAGTGATATCAGACCATGCTCCAATACTGCTGTCTCTTCGAGAGATTTACCCGAGAGGTTCTGATTTTATATGGCGCTTCCCGGCCCACTTAGCATTAGATGATACATTTAAGCGTTTGTTGCAGGGGTGGTGGGTGGATTATGCTTCCACGAACGAAGGGCATAGGGACGATCCTTCCCTTTTTTGGGACACGGCCGAGGCCGTGTTAAGGGGCAGGATACTTGCATACTCTGTAAGCAAAAAACGGGAAATAGCCCGAAAATGTAACGCATCTAGTCTCGCATTGAGGACAGCATACACAGCCTACCTAACTCAATAAACCGAGGAAACGAGACAAGCCTGGGTCCAGGCCAAGCACAACTTTGATGAATGGGCCTCTCAGAAAGAACTGCTGCGCAATTACGAGTTTGAGGCAACACTGCATAAGTATGGCAATAAGGCGGGAAGGCTGCTGGCAAACGTAGCCCGGGGACAACGCCCTACACAACACATAGCCAAAATGAGGGACTCTACGGGACAAAACACTAGTGATCCTTCTCGCATTAATGCCATACTGGCCAGATTTTATGAGGAGCTGTACTCCGACGAATCTTCCCCACAGTTAGATGATACGCTCCTGGACAAAACCAGCCTTCCTGCCATTTCAGAGGATCCGCTACAACTCCTGAATGCGCAGATTACTAGAGAGGAGGTGGACGAGGCTATTGGAAACCTGAAAAATTCTGAAGCACCCGGCCCGGATGGCCTGTCAGGAGAATTTTATATGGCCATGAGGGAGCAGGTGACCGAGACCCTGGTCTCGCTCTTTAACAATGCTCTGGGCAGCGGGGGCTGCCACCATCTGCAGACACGTCCTATATCAAACTTTTATTAAAGCCTGGAAAGGATCCACTGATGCCGGGGTCATAGCGACCTATATCGCTAATTAATGTAGATGCTAAACTTCATTGCAAATAGGTTGGCAGATATAATGCCACATCTTATAGCTTCCGAGCCGGTGGGTTTCATTAAGGGGAGATCAGCGGTCACCAATATTAGGACGGTCCTGGCGGTATTAGATAGGGTGCAGCATAGCCCAAATCCAAATGAACGCCCTGCACTACTCCTGCTAGACGCAGAGAAAGCCTTTGACAATGTCAGATGGAAGTGGTTGGATGCTGTTCTGGATAAGATGGGGATTATCGGGGCTTTTCTAAATTTACTGCGCCACATCTACAAGTGCCCTAACGCTAGGATATATACCACAGGGTTCCTATCCCAACCCTTTCGCTTATATAAAGGTACTAGGCAGGGATGTCCGCTGTCTCTTCTGCTATTTAACCTGGCATTGGAGCCATTGGCACGATATCTGGCATCTTCAGATGTGTTCAGGGGCATTTCGGTGGGGAGGACGGAGGTCAAGGAAACACTGTTTGCAGATGACATACTATTATTTCGAGCACATCCCTTGCAGGATGTCTCACGTGTTTTCCAGACCTTACGTGAATTTGGGAAGTATTCGGGGTATAACGTTAACTATTCAAAATGCCAACTGCTGGACTTGGGACCGCAGGAACCTAGCCATAGACGCACTGGACGTGGAAGTTATGCGGACACAAATCACATACCTGGGTATCAAGATAGGTCGGGCGCCTTGATCCCTTTACGAGCTGAACTATCCCCCACTGATCCGGAACATACAGGCGGGTCTTCTGAGATGCCATGGTCTGCCTCTTTCACTTCTGGGAAGATGCTGCCCGGTCAAAATGTCGGGGTTTTGAATAATTATTGTACCCTTTACAGACCACTCCACTACTGATTAAACATGGGGATATCAACACGCTTAATTCGTCTTTCACTAAATTCATTTGGGGGAGAAGAAAACCGAGAATAGCGCTAGCAAAACTTATGTTACGTAAAGAAGAGGGTGGCATAAATGTTCCTAACATTCGGGGATACAACCTGGCATGCTTGAGTAGACACTTACTGGACTGGCAACATGGTACGGGGCGTCATTCCAACATCAACCTGGAAAGGCAGCTAGCGGAGCCATGGGATCTCATGGCCCTGGTTCACACAGCTTTTGCATCCCTCCCTACAGCCATTAAAAGATCATCCTTATTACGAGACACCATCATTACTTGGAAAGTATTCCGCAAACACTATGGTCTTTCATACCAAACACATGCCCTTATGGAAACACCCAGATCTGACAGCGGGAAGACACAGTCAGTTACTTTGGAAATGGAGAGAGAGAGGGATAGCGACATTGGGGGACATGTTTCATGATCAGGAGGGGAGATGGTTGACCTTACAGGAAATTCAGACAAAATACAACTTCGAACATCCCCAACACCTACAGTATTATCAAATATTATCCTCCTGTAAAACTAAACGTGCTGATATCTCAGGCGAAGTTCCCTCTAACTTGTTTCATTCATGGTTCTTGGGACGCATAACAGATCGATATCACAACTGTATGACACTCTGAAACCGCTGCTATTAAAGATGTCACCTGACCAGGCATTTGTGAGATGGGAAAAGTTGTTTCGCTTGCCGGGAATTGCCAAACATGTTAAATGGGGTTGGTAGATTTCAGAGCACATGTCACGAATGAGAAATGGAGGGAAACCCATCTAAAAATTCTCCATCATGCCATATACGCTTTTACATTGCCCCCTTCTATAACCAACCCCGATAGGAAGACGTCTTGCCGGAGGTGCAGCTCACCTCGCACAGACATGTATCATGGGTTCTGGGCGTGCACTAACATACAGCCATTCTGGAAAGAGATCTCTATTACAACAAGTAAGCAGATTTAAGGGGATTCTGGGGCCAATGGAAGTATTTTTTCATGTCCAGCATGATGGAGGGTTGGAGGATGCGGTGGTGACCCATCTGCCCCCCATAGCACATGCCGCACTGATGGTGGCAAAACGTTGTATACTTCAAAATCCCACGAATGAGTGCGGTTATTCCGGGGATGAGAAACTTGTTCTACTTGGATAGAATTGACATTTTAAAACATAAGGATGCGCAAGGGAAAAAAATTCATTGGGAAGTGGAAACTGTTCCTCTGGCGAGGAAATCAGCAAAATAATCGATCCATTTACAGGATCGCCTTGGTACTTGATAGAAGACCTTAAAGGCACTTTGGGAGTGTTAAAAGTATCTAGAACATAATATCTATAGTATTGATATGACATATTGGCCGACTCGGTTAGGAATGTAGCTTCATGAGGCTCCAGTTTATATTTAGTTTTGGTACGTTATCTCTCAGGGACGCTCCTCGACAGCGCTGTTTACATAGAGTTATGGGAATGTTTTGCGATGGTTATCAATAACTGTTTCATAACGATGTAACGACTCGGATTTCTGTGCCATTGTAAGGATGTGATTTCTGTAACTTCTAACATATATGAATGTCCCCCTGACATTATATGACGTATGATTTGTTATTTGAAAAATTCTTCAGAAAAATCAATAAAAATATGTTTAAAAAAAAAAAAAAAGACTCAGGCAGATAGAAGACGTTCTGCTAACCCCTTGTTTATGGTCGGGGATCTGGTGTGGCTGTCTTATAAAAACTTGCGCCTTAAAGTTCCATCCAAAAAGTTTGCTCCCCGGTATATAGGGCCGTACAAGGTCATTGAGGTCCTTAACACGGTCTCCTTCAGGCTGGAGTTACCCCCGTCTTTTTGAGTACACGACGTGTTCCATGCCTCCCTCCTGAAACGCTGCTCCCCGTCCTTGGCTCCCTCGAGGAAACCTCCGGTCCCTGTTCTCACTCCTGAAGGGGTAGAATTCGAGGTGGCCAAGATTGTGGACAGCAGGATGGTCCAAGCCTCCCTCCAGTACCTGGTCCATTGGAGAGGATACGGGCCTGAGGAGAGGACTTGGATACCCGCCCATGATGTTCACGCTGGAGTATTGATCAGGAGGTTCCATCTTCGCTTCCCCAATAAGTCAGGTCCACCTAGAAAGGTTCCAGTGGCCCCTCTTAAAAGGGGGGGGGGTACTGTAAAGGATCTGCCAGACACAGCTTCTGTGTCGACACCTGTGGGTAATCAGTCTGCACCTGCTCCTAAGTCTGAGAGAGTGACACGATCTTCTACCAGTCAGGCTGGGAGGCTGAGGAGTGGGAGAGCCTATCACAGCCTGGCCAGATGGTTCTAGCTCCCGCCCTCGGTCTATTTATACCTGCATTTCCTGCTCTTCCTTTGCCTGTGATTCTGTCTGGTTTCCTGGCTCTGCTGTTCCAGCTATTACTACTGACCTTGCTTCATACTGATCCTGGCTTTACTGACTACTCTCCTGCTCTGCGTTTGGTACCTCGTACACTCCTGGTTTGACTCTGCTCGTTCACCACTCTTGTTGCTCACGGTGTTGCCGTGGGCAACTGCCCCATTTCCCTTAGCTTCTGTGTACCCTTGTCTGTTTGTTCGTCGTGCACTTATTGAGCAAAAGGACCGCCGCCCAGTTGTACCCCGTCGCCTAGGGCGGGTCGTGCAAGTAGGCAGGGACTGAGTGGCGGGTAGATTAGGGCTCACCTGTCTGTCTCCCTACCTCGTCATTACAGGTATATAATAATAATAATAATATTAATAATCAATAGAAAGCCTATATTAAACCTCCATGAGTTAGGGTGGATTTACACGAGCGTGTGCGTTTTGCGCACGCAAAAAAACGTGGCGTTTTGCGTGCGCAAAAGGCACTTAACAGCTCCGTGTGTCATGTTCATATGGTGCGTGGCTGCGTGCTATTCGTGCAGCCGCCATCATTATGACACTCCGTTTGTATGTTTGTAGCACGTGGTGCTTTTCTATTTACAATCATTTTTTTACTGCTGTTGCGCGAATCACGCTCATCCCACGGAAGTGCTTCCGTGTGCTGCGCGTGATTTTCACACACCCATTGACTTCAATGGGTGCAAAACGCCGAAATATAGAACCTGTCGTGAGTTTTACGCTGTGGACTCACGCTGCGCAAAAATCACGGACAGTCTGCACTGCCCCATAGACTTGCATAGGTCCATGCGACCCGCGTGATATTCACGCGGGTTGCACGGACACAAATCACGTTCGTGTAAATCCGCCCTAAAGAATGTGGAAATCACAAAACCTAAACGATAACCTCCAAAAAGAGAACAGGAATAACCACAAAAGCACTGTATATACGAAACATGTACACAAGTAATCTTTATTAGTACATAATATATGAAGTGTCAAATTAGGAGAAAAGAACTGCTGGTGGGGCCACAAAGATGGCAAAAGTGGCCAAAACGACAGAAAACAGGCAGGAAACCAATCAGAACAATAAATGACTAGAAGTCGGATAAGAGTCTGGGCAATACCAGTTATAACTCTGGCTTAACCCAACAAAATATCATTATTTATTTGGAACTCCGAGTAAGGCCTCATGGACACGACCGTAAAAACTCCCGTAGTCACGGGCCCATGGACTTCTATTGGCCACGGGTACCTCCCCGTTTGCTTACTGGAAGGAGCCCGGGCCGTTGAAAAATATAGAACATGTCCTATTTCAGGCCGAAATTACGGCACGGGCAGCCCATTGAAGTCAATGGGGCTCCAGTAATTACGGGAGCGTTGCTAGGCGACGTCAGTAAATAGTCACTGTCCAGGGTGCTGAAAGAGTTAAGCGATTGGAAGTAACTGAGCACCCGGGACAGTGACTGCCGATCAAAATATAGAGAAAGCTGTAAAAAAAAAAGACGTTCCTACTTACCCAGAACTCCCTGCTTCTTCCTCCAGTCCGGCCTCCCGGGATGACGTTACAGCCCATGTGACAGCTGCAGCCAATCACAGGCCAATCACAGGCTGCAGCGGTCACATGGACTGCCGCGTCATCTAGGGTGGTCGGGCTGGATGGCGAAAGAGGGACGCGTCACCAAGGCAACAGCCGGTAACTATGAATTTATTTTACTTTTATTACGGAAAGGGCTGACCCTTCTCTCTAACCTGCACTGGTAGAGAGAAGGGGCTGCCGATTAGTGCAGTGCAATTTTGCAGCCAAAAACGTGCCCGTAAATATGGGTGGAATACGGGTGACCAAGGACCCGTATTTACGCCAGTATTTACGGGTGGACAAAAATACGGTCGTGTGCCTGAGGCCTAAGAATATAAAAAATACACAGAAACAAGGCCACTTGATTAAGGATTAGTCACTAGATCGAGCAGTCAGACATAGAATTAGCCAATAATATGATTTATATATATATATAACACTATATACACTATATACACTATATACACTTTATACACTATATACACTTTATACACTATATACACTATATACACTATATACACTATATACACTCTATACACTTTATACACTATATACACTATATACACTTTATACACTATATACACTATATATACACTATATACACTATATACACTATATACACTATATACACTTTATACACTATATACACTTTATACACTATATACACTATATACACTATATACACTATATACACTCTATACACTATATACACTTTATACACTATATACACTTTATACACTATATGCACTATATACACTATATATACACTATATACACTATATACACTATATACACTATATACACTTTATACACTTTATACACTATATACACTATATACACTATATACACTTTATACACTATATACACTTTATACACTATATACACTATATACACTATATACACTATATACACTCTATACACTATATACACTTTATACACTATATACACTATATACACTTTATACACTATATACACTATATACACTATATATACACTATATACACTATATACACTATATACACTATATACACTTTATACACTTTATACACTATATACACTATATACACTATATACACTATATACACTTTATACACTATATACACTATATACACTTTATACACTATATACACTATATACACTTTATACACTATATACACTATATACACTATATACACTATATACACTATATACACTTTATACACTATATACACTTTATACACTATACACACTATATACACTATATACACTTTATACACTATATACACTTTATACACTATATACACTTTATACACTATATACACTATATACACTATATACACTATATACACTATATACACTTTATACACTATATACACTTTATACACTATATACACTATATACAATATATACACTATATACACTTTATACACTATATACACTATATACACTTTATACACTATATACACTATATACACTCTATACACTATATACACTATATACACTATATACACTTTATACACTATATACACTTTATACACTATATACACTTTATACACTATATACACTATATACACTATATACACTATATACACTATATACACTATATACACTTTATACACTATACACACTATATACACTATATACACTTTATACACTATATACACTATATACACTATATACACTATATACACTATATACACTTTATACACTATATACACTATATACACTATATACACTATATACAATATATACACTTTATACACTATATACACTATATACACTATATACACTTTATATACTATATACACTTTATACACTATATACACTATATACACTATATATACTTTATACACTATATACACTATATACACTTTATACACTATATACACTATATGCACTATATACACTATATACACTATATACACTATATATACTTTATACACTATATACACTATATACACTTTATACACTATATACACTATATGCACTATATACAATATATACACTATATACACTATATACACTATATACATTTTATACACTATATACACTTTATACACTATATACACTTTATACACTATATACACTATATACACTATATATACTTTATACACTATATACACTATATACACTTTATACACTATATACACTATATACACTATATACAATATATACACTATATACACTTTATACACTATATACACTATATACACTTTATACACTATATACACTTTATACACTCTATACACTTTATACACTATATACACTATATACACTATATGCACTATATACACTATATAAAATATATACACTATATACACTATATACACTTTATACACTATATGCACTATATACACTATATACAATATATACACTATATGCACTATATACACTATATACAATATATACAATATATACACTTTATACACTATATACACTATATACACTATATGCACTATATACACTATATGCACTATATGCAATATATACACTATATACACTATAGACAATATATACACTTTATACACTATATACACTTTATACACTATATATACTATATATACCATATACACTTTATACACTATATACAATATATACACTATATACAATATATACACTATATACACTTTATACACTATATACACTTTATACACTATATACACTTTATACACTATATACACTATATACACTATATACAATATATACACTATATACAATATATACACTATATACACTTTATACACTATATACACTATATGCACTATATACACTTTATACACTATATACACTTTATACACTATATACACTTTAAATAAACCTCAGTAAGAGGGTCTGAAAATAATAATGGGCGGAGGCTGAAGTTACAACAAGGAGTGACCTCGAGACATACTGAATGGTCACATGAAAAAGACACCTCGACGCGTGCTTCGTGGACCTGCATTTTTGTCAATTGATAATAATAATAAGTCTCAGGCGTATAATAATAATAATAGTAATAATAATAACCAGAATGAGGTATATTATAATTGTATTGACAGTGTCCTCACCTCTACTACCATGTTCCATCCTGTTGTAGAATCATGGCGGCCATCTCTCCACATCAATCAAGGTCAGCCGGTCATAGACAATGGTAGAAGATGTAAGCAGGACATCTAAACAGGGCAGGTACGGCAGGCAGCCATCATTGTGGGGTTAGCAGTTGGGGGATAGGTTGTGCTCCCGATTTACTGCACTGGAAACTTCCAAAACATTATGAAATATTAGGGGTGTTGTTGTACCATGATAGTGTCTCGTGAGATGTCGGGGTTCACATAGAGCTACAGAGGAACTTACAACATTTAGGTGCCTTATATAACGGTTCTCACCAATTTGTTCGCGGATCCTCGGTGTTGTCTGGGAGATGGTGCTTGGAACCCAGGCAATGCTTGGCACAGCGGGTAGAGGCGGTCGGATGGTAAGGCAGAAGTCAGGACAGGCAGCAGACGTCGTAACGGGTATGGCAGCAATAGGTCAAGGCAGGCGGCAGGCGTCGTAACGGGTATGGCAGCAATAGGTCAAGGCAGGCGGCAGGAATCCTAACGTGTATGGCAGCAATAGGTCAAGTCAGGCGGCAGGCGTCGGAACGGGTATGGCAGCAATAGAACAGTAGATCAACACAGTGCTGTCTCTATAAGTTTCTCTACATCGTGTACCCGGAATACTATATGGAACGCAGAACATGTATTATAGCATAAAACACTGTCCAATAATATACTTAACCTATGATAGAAGGTAGTGTATGATATAACAGTGATATCTCATCCTATGATAGAAGGTAGTGTATGATATAACAGTGATGTCTCATCCTATGATAGAAGGTGGTGTATGATATAACAGTGATATCTCATCCTATGATAGAAGGCGGTGTATGATATAACAGTGATATCTCATCCTATGATAGAAGGTGGTGTATGATATAACAGTGATATCTCATCCTATGATAGAAGGTAGTGTATGATATAACAGTGATGTCTCATCCTATGATAGAAGGCGGTGTATGATATAACAGTGATATCTCATCCTATGATAGAAGGCGGTGTATGATATAACAGTGATATCTTATCCTATGATAGAAGGTAGTGTATGATATAACAGTGATATCTCATCCTATGATAGAAGGTGGTGTATGATATAACAGTGATATCTCATCCTATGATAGAAGGCGGTGTATGATATAACAGTGATATCTCATCCTATGATAGAAGGCGGTGTATGATATAACAGTGATATCTCATCCTATGATAGAAGGCAGTGTATGATATAACAGTGACATCTCATCCTATGATAGAAGGCGGTGTATGATATAACAGTGATATCTCATCCTATGATAGAAGGCGGTGTATGATATAACAGTGATATCTTATCCTATGATAGAAGGTAGTGTATGATATAACAGTGATATCTCATCCTATGATAGAAGGTGGTGTATGATATAACAGTGATATCTCATCCTATGATAGAAGGCGGTGTATGATATAACAGTGATATCTCATCCTATGATAGAAGGCGGTGTATGATATAACAGTGATATCTCATCCTATGATAGAAGGCAGTGTATGATATAACAGTGATATCTCATCCTATGATAGAAGGTAGTGTATGATATAACAGTGATGTCTCATCCTATGATAGAAGGCGGTGTATGATATAACAGTGATATCTTATCCTATGATAGAAGGTAGTGTATGATATAACAGTGATATCTCATCCTATGATAGAAGGTGGTGTATGATATAACAGTGATATCTCATCCTATGATAGAAGGCGGTGTATGATATAACAGTGATATCTCATCCTATGATAGAAGGCGGTGTATGATATAACAGTGATATCTCATCCTATGATAGAAGGCAGTGTATGATATAACAGTGACATCTCATCCTATGATAGAAGGCGGTGTATGATATAACAGTGATATCTCATCCTATGATAGAAGGCGGTGTATGATATAACAGTGATATCTCATCCTATGATAGAAGGTGGTGTATGATATAACAGTGATATCTCATCCTATGATAGAAGGCGGTGTATGATATAACAGTGATATCTCATCCTATGATATGAGGTAGTGTATGACATAACAGTGATATCACATCCTATGATAGAAGGTGGTGTATGATATAACAGTGATATCTCATCCTATGATATGAGGTAGTGTATGATATAACAGTGATATCTCATCCTATGATAGAAGGTAGTGTATGATATAACAGTTATATCTCATCCTATGATAGAAGGCGGTGTATGATATAACAGTGATATCACATCCTATGATAGAAGGTGGTGTATGATATAACAGTGATATCTCATCCTATGATATGAGGTAGTGTATGACATAACAGTGATATCTCATCCTATGATAGAAGGCGGTGTATGATATAACAGTGATATCACATCCTATGATAGAAGGTGGTGTATGATATAACAGTGATATCTCATCCTATGATAGAAGGTGGTGTATGATATAACAGTGATATCTCATCCTATGATAGAAGGCGGTGTATGATATAACAGTGATATCTCATCCTATGATAGAAGGTGGTGTATGATATAACAGTGATATCTCATCCTATGATAGAAGGTGGTGTATGATATAACAGTGATATCTCATCCTATGATAGAAGGTGGTGTATGATATAACAGTGATATCTCATCCTATGATAGAAGGCGGTGTATGATATAACAGTGATATCTCATCCTATGATAGAAGGTAGTGTATGATATAACAGTGATATCTCATCTTATGATAGAAGATAGTGTATGATATAACAGTGATATCTCATCCTATGATAGAAGGTAGTGTATGATATAACAGTGATATCTCATCCTATGATAGAAGGTAGTGTATGATATAACAGTGATATCTCACCCTATGATAGAAGGTAGTGTATGATATAACAGTGATATCTCATCCTATGATAGAAGATAGTGTATGATATAACAGTGATATCTCATCCTATGATAGAAGGTAGTGTATGATATAACCGTGATATTGTATCCTGTGATAGAAGGTAGTGTATGATATAACAGTGATATCTCATCCTTTGATAGAAGGTAGTGTATGATATAACAGTGATATCTCATCCTATGATAGAAGGTAGTGTATGATATAACAGTGATATCTCATCCTATGATAGAAGGTAGTGTATGATATAACAGTGATATCTCATCCTATGATAGAAGGTAGTGTATGATATAACAGTGATATCTCATCCTATGATAGAAGGCAGTGTATGATATAACAGTGATATTGTATCCTGTGATAGAAGGTAGTGTATGATATAACAGTGATATCTCATCCTATGATAGAAGGTAGTGTATGATATAACAGTGATATCTCATCCTATGATAGAAGGTAGTGTATGATATAACAGTGATATCTCATCCTATGATAGAAGGTGGTGTATGATATAACAGTGATATCTCATCCTATGATAGAAGGTGGTGTATAATATAACAGTGATATCTCATCCTATGATAGAAGGTGGTGTATGATATAACAGTGATATCTCATCCTATGATAGAAGGTAGTGTATGATATAACAGTGATATCTCATCCTATGATAGAAGGTGGTGTATGATATAACAGTGATATCATATCCTATGATAGAAGGTAGTGTATGATATAACAGTGATATCGTATCCTATGATAGAAGGTAGTGTATGATATAACAGTGATATCTCATCCTATGATAGAAGGTGGTGTATGATATAACAGTGATATCTCATCTTATGATAGAAGGCGGTGTATGATATAACAGTGATATCTCATCCTATGATAGAAGGCAGAGTATGCTATAACAGTGATATCTCATCCTATGATAGAAGGTAGTGTATGATATAACAGTGATATCTCATCCTATGATAGAAGGTGGTGTATGATATAACAGTGATATCTCATCCTATGATAGAAGGTAGTGTATGATATAACAGTGATATCTCATCCTATGATAGGTGGTGTATGATATAACAGTGATATCTCATCCTATGATAGAAGGTAGTGTATGATATAACAGTGATATCTCATCCTATGATAGAAGGTGGTGTATGATATAACAGTGATATCTCATCCTATGATAGAAGGTAGTGTATGATATAACAGTGATATCTCATCCTATGATAGAAGGCGGTGTATGATATAACAGTGATATCTCATCCTATGATAGAAGGTGGTGTATGATATAACAGGGATATCTCATCCTATGATAGAAGGTGGTGTATGATATAACAGTGATATCTCATCCTATGATAGAAGGTAGTGTATGATATAACAGTGATATCTCATCCTATGATAGAAGGTAGTGTATGATATAACAGTGATATCTCATCATCCTATGATAGAAGGTAGTGTATGATATAACAGTGATATCTCATCCTATGATAGAAGGTGGTGTATGATATAACAGTGATATCTCATCCTATGATAGAAGGCGGTGTATGATATAACAGTGATATCTCATCCTATGATAGAAGGTAGTGTATGATATAACAGTGATATCCCATCCTATGATAGAAGGTGGTGTATGATATAACAGTGATATCTCATCCTATGGTAGAAGGTGGTGTATGATATAACAGTGATATCTCATCCTATGATAGAAGGCGGTGTATGATATAACAGTGATATCTCATCCTATGATAGAAGGCGGTGTATGATATAACAGTGATATCTCATCCTATGATAGAAGGTAGTGTATGATATAACAGTGATATCTGATCCTATGATAGAAGGTAGTGTATGATATAACAGTGATATCTGATCCTATGATAGAAGGTGGTGTATGATATAACAGTGATATCTCATCCTATGATAGAAGGTGGTGTATGATATAACAGTGATAGCTCAGCCTATGATAGAAGGTAGTGTATGATATAACAGTGATATCTGATCCTATGATAGAAGGTGGTGTATGATATAACAGTGATATCTCATCCTATGATAGAAGGTGGTGTATGATATAACAGTGATATCTCATCCTATGATAGAAGGTAGTGTATGATATAACAGTGATATCTCATCCTATGATAGAAGGTAGTGTATGATATAATAGTGATATCTCATCCTATGATAGAAGGTGGTGTATGATATAACAGTGATATCTCATCCTATGATAGAAGGTGGTGTATGATATAACAGTGATATCTCATCCTATGATAGAAGGTGGTGTATGATATAACAGTTATATCTCATCATATGATAGAAGGTGGTGTATGATATAACAGTGATATCTCAGCCTATGATAGAAGGTAGTGTATGATATAACAGTGATATCTCATCCTATGATAGAAGGCGGTGTATGATATAACAGTGATATCTCATCCTATGATAGAAGGTAGTGTATGATATAACAGTGATATCTCATCCTATGATAGAAGGTGGTGTATGATATAACAGTGATATCTCATCCTATGATAGAAGGTGGTGTATGATATAACAGTGATATCTCATCCTATGATAGAAGGTGGTGTATGATATAACAGTGACATCTCATCCTATGATAGAAGGTGGTGTATGATATAACAGTGATATCTCAGCCTATGATAGAAGGTAGTGTATGATATAACAGTGATATCTCATCCTATGATAGAAGGTAGTGTATGATATAACAGTGATATCTCATCCTATGATAGAAGGTAGTGTATGATATAACAGTGATATCTCATCCTATGATAGAAGGTAGTGTATGATATAACAGTGATATCTCATCCTATGATAGAAGGTGGTGTATGATATAACAGTGATATCTCATCCTATGATAGAAGGTGGTGTATGATATAACAGTGACATCTCATCCTATGATAGAAGGTAGTGTATGATATAACAGTGATATCTCATCCTATGATAGAAGGTGGTGTATGATATAACAGTGATATCTCATCCTATGATAGAAGGTGGTGTATGATATAACAGTGACATCTCATCCTATGATAGAAGGTGGTATATGATATAACAGTGATATCTCATCCTATGATAGAAGGTAGTGTATGATATAACAGTGATATCTCATCCTATGATAGAAGGTGGTGTATGATATAACAGTGATATCTCATCCTATGATAGAAGGTAGTGTATGATATAACAGTGATATCTGATCCTATGATAGAAGGTAGTGTATGATATAACAGTGATATCTCACCCTATGATAGAAGGTAGTGTATGATATAACAGTGATATCTCATCCTATGATAGAAGGTAGTGTATGATATAACAGTGATATCTCATCCTATGATAGAAGGTAGTGTATGATATAACAGTGATATCTAATCCTATGATAGAAGGTGGTGTATGATATAACAGTGATATCTCATCCTATGATAGAAGGTGGTGTATGATATAACAGTGATATCTCATCCTATGATAGAAGGTGGTGTATGATATAACAGTGATATCTCATCCTATGATAGAAGGTGGTGTATGATATAACAGGGATATCTCATCCTATGATAGAAGATAGTGTATGATATAACAGTGATATATCATCCTATGATAGAAGGTAGTGTATGATATAACAGTGATATCTCATCCTATGATAGAAGGTAGTGTATGATATAACAGTGATATATCATCCTATGATAGAAGGTAGTGTAAGATATAACAGTGATATCTCATCCTATGATAGAAGGTAGTGTATGATATAACAGTGATATCTCATCATCCTATGATAGAATGTAGTGTATGATATAACAGTGATATCTCATCCTATGATAGAAGGTAGTGTAAGATATAACAGTGATATCTCATCCTATGATAGAAGGTGGTGTATGATATAACAGTGATATCTCATCCTATGATAGAAGGTAGTGTATGATATAACAGTGATATCTCATCCTATGATAGAAGGTAGTGTATGATATAACAGTGATATATCATCCTATGATAGAAGGTAGTGTATGATATAACAGTGATATCTCATCCTATGATAGAAGGTAGTGTATGATATAACAGTGATATCTCATCATCCTATGATAGAATGTAGTGTATGATATAACAGTGATATCTCATCCTATGATAGAAGGTAGTGTATGATATAACAGTGATATCTCATCCTATGATAGAAGGTGGTGTATGATATAACAGTGATATCTTATCCTATGATAGAAGGTAGTGTATGATATAACAGTGATATCTCATCCTATGATAGAAGGCGGTGTATGATATAACAGGGATATCTCATCCTATGATAGAAGGTGGTGTATGATATAACAGTGATATCTCACCCTATGATAGAAGGAGTGTATGATATAACAGTGATATCTCATCCTATGATAGAAGGTAGAGTATGATATAACAGTGATATCTCACCCTATGATAGAAGGCAGTGTATGATATAACAGTGATATCTCATCCTATGATAGAAGGCGGTGTATGATATAACAGTGATATCTCATCCTATGATAGAAGGTAGTGTATGATATAACAGTGATATCTCATCCTATGATAGAAGGTAGTGTATGATATAACAGTGATATCTCATCCTATGATAGAAGGTAGTGTATGATATAACAGTGATATCTCATCATCCTATGATAGAATGTAGTGTATGATATAACAGTGATATCTCATCCTATGATAGAAGGCGGTGTATGATATAACAGTGATATCTCATACTATGATAGAAGGTGGTGTATGATATAACAGTGATACCTCATCCTATGATAGAAGGTAGTGTATGATATAACAGTGATATCTCATCTTATGATAGAAGGTGGTGTATGATATAACAGTGATATCTCAGCCTATGATAGAAGGTGGTGTATGATATAACAGTGATATCTCAGCCTATGATAGAAGGTAGTGTATGATATAACAGTGATAGCTCATCCTATGATAGAAGGCAGTGTATGATATAACAGTGATATCTCATCCTATGATAGAAGGCGGTGTATGATATAACAGTGATATCTCATCCTATGATAGAAGGTAGTGTATGATATAACAGTGATATCTCATCTTATGATAGAAGGTGGTGTATGATATAACAGTGATATCTCATCCTATGATAGAAGGCGGTGTATGATATAACAGTGATATCTTATCCTATGATAGAAGGCGGTGTATGATATAACAGTGATATCTCATCCTATGATAGAAGGTGGTGTATGATATAACAGTGATATCTTATCCTATGATAGAAGGTAGTGTATGATATAACAGTGATATCTCATCCTATGATAGAAGGCGGTGTATGATATAACAGTGATATCTCATCCTATGATAGAAGGTGGTGTATGATATAACAGTGATATCTCATCCTATGATAGAAGGCGGTGTATGATATAACAGTGATATCTCTTCCTATGATAGAAGGTAGTGTATGATATAACAGTGATATCTCATCCTATGATAGAAGGCAGTGTATGATATAACAGGGATATCTCATCCTATGATAGAAGGCGGTGTATGATATAACAGTGATATCTCATCCTATGATAGAAGGCGGTGTATGATATAACAGTGATATCTCATCCTATGATAGAAGGTAGTGTATGATATAACAGTGATATCTCATCCTATGATAGAAGGTGGTGTATGATATAACAGTGATACCTCATCCTATGATAGAAGGTAGAGTATGATATAACAGTGATATCTCACCCTATGATAGAAGGCAGTGTATGATATAACAGTGATATCTCATCCTATGATAGAAGGTAGTGTATGATATAACAGTGATATCTCATCCTATGATAGAAGACGGTGTATGATATAACAGTGATATCTCATCCTATGATAGAAGGTAGTGTATGATATAACAGTGATATCTCATCCTATGATAGAAGGCGGTGTATGATATAACAGTGATATCTCATCATCCTATGATAGAATGTAGTGGATGATATAACAGTGATATCTCATCTTATGATAGAAGGCGGTGTATGATATAACAGGGATATCTCATCCTATGATAGAAGGTGGTGTATGATATAACAGTGATATCTCATCCTATGATAGAAGGTGGTGTATGATATAACAGTGATATCTCATCCTATGATAGAAGGCGGTGTATGATATAACAGTGATATCTCATCCTATGATAGAAGGCGGTGTATGATATAACAGTGATAGCTCATCCTATGATAGAAGGCGGTGTATGATATAACAGTGATATCTCATCCTATGATAGAAGGCGGTGTATGATATAACAGTGATATCTCACCCTATGATAGAAGGTGGTGTATGATATAACAGTGATATCTCATCCTATGATAGAAGGCGGTGTATGATATAACAGTGATATCTCATCCTATGATAGAAGGCGGTGTATGATATAACAGTGATATCTCATCCTATGATAGAAGGTAGTGTATGATATAACAGTGATATCTCATCCTATGATAGAAGGTGGTGTATGATATAACAGTGATATCTCATCCTATGATAGAAGGTAGTGGATGATATAACAGTGATAGCTCATCCTATGATAGAAGGCGGTGTATGATATAACAGTGATATCTCATCATCCTATGATAGAAGGTGGTGTATGATATAACAGTGATATCTCATCCTATGATAGAAGGTATTGTATGATATAACAGTGATATCTCATCCTATGATAGAAGGTGGTGTATGATATAACAGTGATATCTCATCCTATGATAGAAGGTAGTGGATGATATAACAGTGATAGCTCATCCTATGATAGAAGGTAGAGTATGATATAACAGTGATATCTCACCCTATGATAGAAGGCGGTGTATGATATAACAGTGATATCTCATCCTATGATAGAAGGTAGTGTATGATATAACAGTGATATCTCATCCTATGATAGAAGGCGGTGTATGATATAACAGTGATATCTCATCCTATGATAGAAGGTGGTGTATGATATAACAGTGATATCTCACCCTATGATAGAAGGTGGTGTATGATATAACAGTGATATCTCATCCTATGATAGAAGGCGGTGTATGATATAACAGTGATATCTCATCCTATGATAGAAGGCGGTGTATGATATAACAGTGATATCTCATCCTATGATAGAAGGTAGTGTATGATATAACAGTGATATCTCATCCTATGATAGAAGGTGGTGTATGATATAACAGTGATATCTCATCCTATGATAGAAGGTAGTGGATGATATAACAGTGATAGCTCATCCTATGATAGAAGGCGGTGTATGATATAACAGTGATATCTCATCATCCTATGATAGAAGGTGGTGTATGATATAACAGTGATATCTCATCCTATGATAGAAGGTATTGTATGATATAACAGTGATATCTCATCCTATGATAGAAGGTGGTGTATGATATAACAGTGATATCTCATCCTATGATAGAAGGTAGTGGATGATATAACAGTGATAGCTCATCCTATGATAGAAGGTAGAGTATGATATAACAGTGATATCTCACCCTATGATAGAAGGCGGTGTATGATATAACAGTGATATCTCATCCTATGATAGAAGGTAGTGTATGATATAACAGTGATATCTCATCCTATGATAGAAGGCGGTGTATGATATAACAGTGATATCTCATCCTATGATAGAAGGTGGTGTATGATATAACAGTGATATCTTATCCTATGATAGAAGGTAGTGTATGATATAACAGTGATATCTCATCCTATGATAGAAGGCGGTGTATGATATAACAGTGATATCTCATCCTATGATAGAAGGTGGTGTATGATATAACAGTGATATCTCATCCTATGATAGTAGGTAGTGTATGATATAACAGTGATATCTCATCCTATGATAGAAGGTGGTGTATGATATAACAGTGATATCTCATCCTATGATAGAAGGTGGTGTATGATATAACAGTGATATCTCATCCTATGATAGAAGGTGGTGTATGATATAACAGTGATATCTCATCCTATGATAGTAGGTGGTGTATGATATAACAGTGATATCTCATCCTATGATAGAAGGTGGTGTATGATATAACAGTGATATCTCATCCTATGATAGAAGGTGGTGTATGATATAACAGTGATATCTCATCCTATGATAGAAGGCGGTGTATGATATAACAGTGATATCTCATCCTATGATAGAAGGCGGTGTATGATATAACAGTGATATCTCATCCTATGATAGAAGGTGGTGTATGATATAACAGTGATATCTCATCCTATGATAGAAGGTGGTGTATGATATAACAGTGATATCTCATCCTATGATAGAAGGCGGTGTATGATATAACAGTGATATCTCTTCCTATGATAGAAGGCGGTGTATGATATAACAGTGATATCTCATCCTATGATAGAAGGCGGTGTATGATATAACAGTGATATCTCATCCTATGATAGAAGGCGGTGTATGATATAACAGTGATATCTCATCCTATGATAGAAGGTGGTGTATGATATAACAGTGATATCTCATCCTATGATAGAAGGTGGTGTATGATATAACAGTGATATCTCTTCCTATGATAGAAGGCGGTGTATGATATAACAGTGATATCTCATCCTATGATAGAAGGCGGTGTATGATATAACAGTGATATCTCATCCTATGATAGAAGGTGGTGTATGATATAACAGTGATATCTCATCCTATGATAGAAGGTGGTGTATGATATAACAGTGATATCTCATCCTATGATAGAAGGCGGTGTATTATATAACAGTGATATCTCATCTTATGATACAAGGCGGTGTATGATATAACAGTGATATCTCATCCTATGATAGAAGGCGGTGTATGATATAACAGTGATATCTCATCCTATGATAGAAGGCGGTGTATGATATAACAGTGATATCTCATCCTATGATAGAAGGCGGTGTATGATATAACAGTGATATCTCATCCTATGATAGAAGGCGGTGTATGATATAACAGTGATATCTCATCCTATGATAGAAGGCGGTGTATGATATAACAGTGATATCTCATCCTATGATAGAAGGCGGTGTATGATATAACAGTGATAGCTCATCCTATGATAGAAGGCGGTGTATGATATAACAGTGATATCTCATCCTATGATAGAAGGCGGTGTATGATATAACAGTGATATCTCACCCTATGATAGAAGGTAGTGTATGATATAACAGTGATATCTCATCCTATGATAGAAGGTGGTGTATGATATAACAGTGATATCTCATCCTATGATAGAAGGTAGTGGATGATATAACAGTGATATCTCATCCTATGATAGAAGGTGGTGTATGATATAACAGTGATAGCTCATCCTATGATAGAAGGCGGTGTATGATATAACAGTGATATCTCATCCTATGATAGAAGGCGGTGTATGATATAACAGTGATATCTCATCCTATGATAGAAGGCGGTGTATGATATAACAGTGATATCTCATCCTATGATAGAAGGCGGTGTATGATATAACAGTGATATCTCATCCTATGATAGAAGGCGGTGTATGATATAACAGTGATATCTCATCCTATGATAGAATGTAGTGTATGATATAACAGGGATATCTCATCCTATGATAGAAGGCGGTGTATGATATAACAGTGATATCTCATCCTATGATAGAAGGCGGTGTATGATATAACAGTGATATCTCATCTTATGATAGAAGGTAGTGTATGATATAACAGTGATATCTCATCCTATGATAGAAGGTGGTGTATGATATAACAGGGATATCTCATCCTATGATAGAAGGTGGTGTATGATATAACAGTGATATCTCATCCTATGATAGAAGGCGGTGTATGATATAACAGTGATATCTCATCCTATGATAGAAGGTGGTGTATGATATAACAGTGATATCTCATCCTATGATAGAAGGTGGTGTATGATATAACAGTGATATCTCATCCTATGATAGAAGGTGGTGTATGATATAACAGTGATATCTCATCCTATGATAGAAGGTAGTGTATGATATAACAGTGATATCTCATCCTATGATAGAAGGTAGTGTATGATATAACAGTGATATCTCATCCTATGATAGAAGGTAGTGTATGATATAACAGTGATATCTCATCCTATGATAGAAGGTGGTGTATGATATAACAGTGATATCTCATCCTATGATAGAAGGTAGTGTATGATATAACAGTGATATCTCATCCTATGATAGAAGGTAGTGTATGATATAACAGTGATATCTCATCCTATGATAGAAGGTAGTGTATGATATAACAGTGATATCTCATCCTATGATAGAAGGTAGTGTATGATATAACAGTGATATCTCATCCTATGATAGAAGGTGGTGTATGATATAACAGTGATATCTCATCCTATGATAGAAGGTAGTGTATGATATAACAGTGATATCTCATCCTATGATAGAAGGTAGTGTATGATATAACAGTGATATCTCATCCTATGATAGAAGGTAGTGTATGATATAACAGTGATATCTCATCCTATGATAGAAGGTAGTGTATGATATAACAGTGATATCTCATCCTATGATAGAAGGTGGTGTATGATATAACAGTGATATCTTATCCTATGATAGAAGGTAGTGTATGATATAACAGTGATATCTCATCCTATGATAGAAGGCGGTGTATGATATAACAGGGATATCTCATCCTATGATAGAAGGTGGTGTATGATATAACAGTGATATCTCACCCTATGATAGAAGGAGTGTATGATATAACAGTGATATCTCATCCTATGATAGAAGGTAGAGTATGATATAACAGTGATATCTCACCCTATGATAGAAGGCAGTGTATGATATAACAGTGATATCTCATCCTATGATAGAAGGCGGTGTATGATATAACAGTGATATCTCATCCTATGATAGAAGGTAGTGTATGATATAACAGTGATATCTCATCCTATGATAGAAGGTAGTGTATGATATAACAGTGATATCTCATCCTATGATAGAAGGTAGTGTATGATATAACAGTGATATCTCATCATCCTATGATAGAATGTAGTGTATGATATAACAGTGATATCTCATCCTATGATAGAAGGCGGTGTATGATATAACAGTGATATCTCATACTATGATAGAAGGTGGTGTATGATATAACAGTGATACCTCATCCTATGATAGAAGGTAGTGTATGATATAACAGTGATATCTCATCTTATGATAGAAGGTGGTGTATGATATAACAGTGATATCTCAGCCTATGATAGAAGGTGGTGTATGATATAACAGTGATATCTCAGCCTATGATAGAAGGTAGTGTATGATATAACAGTGATAGCTCATCCTATGATAGAAGGCAGTGTATGATATAACAGTGATATCTCATCCTATGATAGAAGGCGGTGTATGATATAACAGTGATATCTCATCCTATGATAGAAGGTAGTGTATGATATAACAGTGATATCTCATCTTATGATAGAAGGTGGTGTATGATATAACAGTGATATCTCATCCTATGATAGAAGGCGGTGTATGATATAACAGTGATATCTTATCCTATGATAGAAGGCGGTGTATGATATAACAGTGATATCTCATCCTATGATAGAAGGTGGTGTATGATATAACAGTGATATCTTATCCTATGATAGAAGGTAGTGTATGATATAACAGTGATATCTCATCCTATGATAGAAGGCGGTGTATGATATAACAGTGATATCTCATCCTATGATAGAAGGTGGTGTATGATATAACAGTGATATCTCATCCTATGATAGAAGGCGGTGTATGATATAACAGTGATATCTCTTCCTATGATAGAAGGTAGTGTATGATATAACAGTGATATCTCATCCTATGATAGAAGGCAGTGTATGATATAACAGGGATATCTCATCCTATGATAGAAGGCGGTGTATGATATAACAGTGATATCTCATCCTATGATAGAAGGCGGTGTATGATATAACAGTGATATCTCATCCTATGATAGAAGGTAGTGTATGATATAACAGTGATATCTCATCCTATGATAGAAGGTGGTGTATGATATAACAGTGATACCTCATCCTATGATAGAAGGTAGAGTATGATATAACAGTGATATCTCACCCTATGATAGAAGGCAGTGTATGATATAACAGTGATATCTCATCCTATGATAGAAGGTAGTGTATGATATAACAGTGATATCTCATCCTATGATAGAAGACGGTGTATGATATAACAGTGATATCTCATCCTATGATAGAAGGTAGTGTATGATATAACAGTGATATCTCATCCTATGATAGAAGGCGGTGTATGATATAACAGTGATATCTCATCATCCTATGATAGAATGTAGTGGATGATATAACAGTGATATCTCATCTTATGATAGAAGGCGGTGTATGATATAACAGGGATATCTCATCCTATGATAGAAGGTGGTGTATGATATAACAGTGATATCTCATCCTATGATAGAAGGTGGTGTATGATATAACAGTGATATCTCATCCTATGATAGAAGGCGGTGTATGATATAACAGTGATATCTCATCCTATGATAGAAGGCGGTGTATGATATAACAGTGATAGCTCATCCTATGATAGAAGGCGGTGTATGATATAACAGTGATATCTCATCCTATGATAGAAGGCGGTGTATGATATAACAGTGATATCTCACCCTATGATAGAAGGTGGTGTATGATATAACAGTGATATCTCATCCTATGATAGAAGGCGGTGTATGATATAACAGTGATATCTCATCCTATGATAGAAGGCGGTGTATGATATAACAGTGATATCTCATCCTATGATAGAAGGTAGTGTATGATATAACAGTGATATCTCATCCTATGATAGAAGGTGGTGTATGATATAACAGTGATATCTCATCCTATGATAGAAGGTAGTGGATGATATAACAGTGATAGCTCATCCTATGATAGAAGGCGGTGTATGATATAACAGTGATATCTCATCATCCTATGATAGAAGGTGGTGTATGATATAACAGTGATATCTCATCCTATGATAGAAGGTATTGTATGATATAACAGTGATATCTCATCCTATGATAGAAGGTGGTGTATGATATAACAGTGATATCTCATCCTATGATAGAAGGTAGTGGATGATATAACAGTGATAGCTCATCCTATGATAGAAGGTAGAGTATGATATAACAGTGATATCTCACCCTATGATAGAAGGCGGTGTATGATATAACAGTGATATCTCATCCTATGATAGAAGGTAGTGTATGATATAACAGTGATATCTCATCCTATGATAGAAGGCGGTGTATGATATAACAGTGATATCTCATCCTATGATAGAAGGTGGTGTATGATATAACAGTGATATCTCACCCTATGATAGAAGGTGGTGTATGATATAACAGTGATATCTCATCCTATGATAGAAGGCGGTGTATGATATAACAGTGATATCTCATCCTATGATAGAAGGCGGTGTATGATATAACAGTGATATCTCATCCTATGATAGAAGGTAGTGTATGATATAACAGTGATATCTCATCCTATGATAGAAGGTGGTGTATGATATAACAGTGATATCTCATCCTATGATAGAAGGTAGTGGATGATATAACAGTGATAGCTCATCCTATGATAGAAGGCGGTGTATGATATAACAGTGATATCTCATCATCCTATGATAGAAGGTGGTGTATGATATAACAGTGATATCTCATCCTATGATAGAAGGTATTGTATGATATAACAGTGATATCTCATCCTATGATAGAAGGTGGTGTATGATATAACAGTGATATCTCATCCTATGATAGAAGGTAGTGGATGATATAACAGTGATAGCTCATCCTATGATAGAAGGTAGAGTATGATATAACAGTGATATCTCACCCTATGATAGAAGGCGGTGTATGATATAACAGTGATATCTCATCCTATGATAGAAGGTAGTGTATGATATAACAGTGATATCTCATCCTATGATAGAAGGCGGTGTATGATATAACAGTGATATCTCATCCTATGATAGAAGGTGGTGTATGATATAACAGTGATATCTTATCCTATGATAGAAGGTAGTGTATGATATAACAGTGATATCTCATCCTATGATAGAAGGCGGTGTATGATATAACAGTGATATCTCATCCTATGATAGAAGGTGGTGTATGATATAACAGTGATATCTCATCCTATGATAGTAGGTAGTGTATGATATAACAGTGATATCTCATCCTATGATAGAAGGTGGTGTATGATATAACAGTGATATCTCATCCTATGATAGAAGGTGGTGTATGATATAACAGTGATATCTCATCCTATGATAGAAGGTGGTGTATGATATAACAGTGATATCTCATCCTATGATAGTAGGTGGTGTATGATATAACAGTGATATCTCATCCTATGATAGAAGGTGGTGTATGATATAACAGTGATATCTCATCCTATGATAGAAGGTGGTGTATGATATAACAGTGATATCTCATCCTATGATAGAAGGCGGTGTATGATATAACAGTGATATCTCATCCTATGATAGAAGGCGGTGTATGATATAACAGTGATATCTCATCCTATGATAGAAGGTGGTGTATGATATAACAGTGATATCTCATCCTATGATAGAAGGTGGTGTATGATATAACAGTGATATCTCATCCTATGATAGAAGGCGGTGTATGATATAACAGTGATATCTCTTCCTATGATAGAAGGCGGTGTATGATATAACAGTGATATCTCATCCTATGATAGAAGGCGGTGTATGATATAACAGTGATATCTCATCCTATGATAGAAGGCGGTGTATGATATAACAGTGATATCTCATCCTATGATAGAAGGTGGTGTATGATATAACAGTGATATCTCATCCTATGATAGAAGGTGGTGTATGATATAACAGTGATATCTCTTCCTATGATAGAAGGCGGTGTATGATATAACAGTGATATCTCATCCTATGATAGAAGGCGGTGTATGATATAACAGTGATATCTCATCCTATGATAGAAGGTGGTGTATGATATAACAGTGATATCTCATCCTATGATAGAAGGTGGTGTATGATATAACAGTGATATCTCATCCTATGATAGAAGGCGGTGTATTATATAACAGTGATATCTCATCTTATGATACAAGGCGGTGTATGATATAACAGTGATATCTCATCCTATGATAGAAGGCGGTGTATGATATAACAGTGATATCTCATCCTATGATAGAAGGCGGTGTATGATATAACAGTGATATCTCATCCTATGATAGAAGGCGGTGTATGATATAACAGTGATATCTCATCCTATGATAGAAGGCGGTGTATGATATAACAGTGATATCTCATCCTATGATAGAAGGCGGTGTATGATATAACAGTGATATCTCATCCTATGATAGAAGGCGGTGTATGATATAACAGTGATAGCTCATCCTATGATAGAAGGCGGTGTATGATATAACAGTGATATCTCATCCTATGATAGAAGGCGGTGTATGATATAACAGTGATATCTCACCCTATGATAGAAGGTAGTGTATGATATAACAGTGATATCTCATCCTATGATAGAAGGTGGTGTATGATATAACAGTGATATCTCATCCTATGATAGAAGGTAGTGGATGATATAACAGTGATATCTCATCCTATGATAGAAGGTGGTGTATGATATAACAGTGATAGCTCATCCTATGATAGAAGGCGGTGTATGATATAACAGTGATATCTCATCCTATGATAGAAGGCGGTGTATGATATAACAGTGATATCTCATCCTATGATAGAAGGCGGTGTATGATATAACAGTGATATCTCATCCTATGATAGAAGGCGGTGTATGATATAACAGTGATATCTCATCCTATGATAGAAGGCGGTGTATGATATAACAGTGATATCTCATCCTATGATAGAATGTAGTGTATGATATAACAGGGATATCTCATCCTATGATAGAAGGCGGTGTATGATATAACAGTGATATCTCATCCTATGATAGAAGGCGGTGTATGATATAACAGTGATATCTCATCTTATGATAGAAGGTAGTGTATGATATAACAGTGATATCTCATCCTATGATAGAAGGTGGTGTATGATATAACAGGGATATCTCATCCTATGATAGAAGGTGGTGTATGATATAACAGTGATATCTCATCCTATGATAGAAGGCGGTGTATGATATAACAGTGATATCTCATCCTATGATAGAAGGTGGTGTATGATATAACAGTGATATCTCATCCTATGATAGAAGGTGGTGTATGATATAACAGTGATATCTCATCCTATGATAGAAGGTGGTGTATGATATAACAGTGATATCTCATCCTATGATAGAAGGTAGTGTATGATATAACAGTGATATCTCATCCTATGATAGAAGGTAGTGTATGATATAACAGTGATATCTCATCCTATGATAGAAGGTAGTGTATGATATAACAGTGATATCTCATCCTATGATAGAAGGTGGTGTATGATATAACAGTGATATCTCATCCTATGATAGAAGGTAGTGTATGATATAACAGTGATATCTCATCCTATGATAGAAGGTAGTGTATGATATAACAGTGATATCTCATCCTATGATAGAAGGTAGTGTATGATATAACAGTGATATCTCATCCTATGATAGAAGGTAGTGTATGATATAACAGTGATATCTCATCCTATGATAGAAGGTGGTGTATGATATAACAGTGATATCTCATCCTATGATAGAAGGTAGTGTATGATATAACAGTGATATCTCATCCTATGATAGAAGGTAGTGTATGATATAACAGTGATATCTCATCCTATGATAGAAGGTAGTGTATGATATAACAGTGATATCTCATCCTATGATAGAAGGTAGTGTATGATATAACAGTGATATCTCATCCTATGATAGAGGGTAGTGTATGATATAACAGTGATATCTCATCCTATGATAGAAGGTAGTGTATGATATAACAGTGATATCTCATCCTATGATAGAAGGTAGTGTATGATATAACAGTGATATCTCATCCTATGATAGAAGGTAGTGTATGATATAACAGTGATATCTCATCCTATGATAGAAGATGGTGTATGATATAACAGTGATATCTCATCCTATGATAGAAGGTGGTGTATGATATAACAGTGATGTCTCATCCTATGATAGAAGGCGGTGTATGATATAACAGTGATACCTCATCCTATGATAGAAGGCAGTGTATGATATAACAGTGATATCTCATCCTATGATAGAAGGTGGTGTATGATATAACAGTGATGTCTCATCCTATGATAGAAGGCGGTGTATGATATAACAGTGATACCTCATCCTATGATAGAAGGCAGTGTATGATATAACAGTGATATCTCATCCTATGATAGAAGATAGTGTATGATATAACAGTGATATCTCTTCCTATGATAGAAGGCGGTGTATAATATAACAGTGATATCTCATCCTATGATAGAAGGTGGTGTATGATATAACAGTGATATCTCATCCTATGATAGAAGGCGGTGTATGATATAACAGTGATATCTCATCCTATGATAGAAGGTAGTGTATGATATAACAGTGATATCTCATCCTATGATAGAAGGTAGGTTAGTAACGTAAGGTCGAGCAGGTCCCACCCTTCTATGTTACCTTAATATGGCATATGGACAGGCGGTGTCATGTGATAACCTTTTTATTTATCAGGCCTCCTGTAGCTGCTGGTCCCATAGCAGCTGCTAAATTGCCCCCCTTGGTAGTCCCACCCAGCATGTGGTTGTCTGATGGTATATGGGGTATGACATAATTTCAGCCCTTGGGCCACACATTTACTATCTTTTCTATGCACTACACACGATCTCTACGATCACTTCTTTCCTTTTTGAGTTCTCCAGTTTGTTTGGCTGGCCAAGGATGTCAGGTTCATAGGGGCCTACGGACCTCTGGTTCACACCCCAAGAGTCCATGGTTCTTGTACTGTAGGAGGAGGTGCAGCCTGTGATCCCAGACAAAATTTCACGTCACACGGAGTCCTTGGGGAGGGGTGGCAGCTTTCTTTCATATGGTGTCATTTTGAGCGCCATTCTTTTCAATGCAATTGAACCGTTCAACTCCCTTAGTGACCTCGCTGCATCTGCCGCAGGGTCTTCTAGTAGATGGACGTGGTTTTACTTACACTTGGTGTCATTACTTTGGGTGGACAACGATGGAGGTTCATCTCAGAGAGGGATGATATGTCTCCAGCTTGTTCCATCAATAGTCCAGCATGTGTCTTACTGGATCAGAAGATGAGACTCATCAGGAACACCACGTGGTATCTTCACCCTAGGGGGCGTAGGGTATGCCCAGTACCCCTTCTCTAGTGATGCAATACCGGATATAACACTCACTATCTCTTCATACACAGGACAGCACAGACCACATTACAGGCTATCTAGGACTTGGCATTTTGGCTGATCCTTAAGGTACCTGGCACATATTTTGATGCCCAGCAGATGCCTCATGTGGTCCTCCCGCTACACATTGGTAGAAAACGTCTCCCTGGACACTGACAGCACCGGTGTCACCAGGACCTAGGTCAGGAAAGTTCATGACATTTGCTGTGCTGCATTGTAGCCGAGGGGACGACCTGGTCCAGGACACTTTATATTCATGATAAATCTTGTTCTGTATATTCTCTATTGTAGGAGAAGGGTGTAACCGCAAAGCACAACGAGGGGCACAAATAATATCAAGTAGAGAAGGTCTATAAAAGGCGTCGCGAGTGGAGAAACATGGGGTCCACTGAGCAAATATTTCATAAAAGTGTTGCCTTTAATTCTCCAAAATGTGAATGTGCCCCTTTAAGTCTGTGACGCTTCCCACGCGTTTTGCTGTATTTCTTCCATGGCTTCTTTGTTTTACAGGAGACTCCAAGCTGTACAGCTCAGACGAGGAGAAGACGGGAGGAAAAATGTCAGAAGCGGGATGTAGCGACCATGAGGAAGAGGAGACTTCCGGAGACAGCTGCGATGGGAACCTTCCAGATCAAGCGCTCAGCCCGACGAGGCGCCGGATTAAGGGAAAGAACGGCTCTCAGGACGCAGCTCGAGACGGAGCAGGGACTTCCGGGAAAAGCCGGAGACGCAGGACAGCGTTCACCAGCGTGCAACTCCTGGAACTGGAAAAGGAATTCCACTGTAAGAAATACCTGTCCCTCACGGAGAGGTCTCAGATCGCCCACACTCTGAAACTCAGTGAAGTGCAGGTGAAAATCTGGTTCCAGAATCGCAGAGCAAAATGGAAACGTATCAAAGCCGGGAACGTCAACAGCCGCGCGGGCGAGCCTGTCCGTAACCCAAAAATTGTGGTACCCATCCCCGTGCATGTCAACCGCTTCACTGTCAGGACGCAACCGATGGAGAGTGCCCGACCATAGACGGGCCGGAAACTCGTAAAGGATGAGATACAGAGTGGTAAAAATATTGCAATAATAAATGGGAAAGGACAAACGTAAAACACAAAGGAATCGCCGGACTCCGGAAACACGAACATGGACAAGCAAAGTAACGCATCACGAGCACCACAACTCCCATCATCCCCGTCCCAAGACTGTAAAGAACGTCAGTGACATATTGAGCCTCGCAGTGGGGGAGGGGGGGGGGTTCGTGATGATCCGTCTGTAGGACTAAGGACAGAAGTAAAGCCCCCGCAGTTCTTTTCTATTTCTTCCACTTTTCATATTCTCCAGATCTTCTTTTTGCTGTATACGGTAATGTCCAATATCGGTCATTATATCACATGCCAGCGCCCGATCCCGGGGGCCACAATTATTATAAAAGTGAAATAAAATAAGACGAACTTCACTGTATGGACATGGTGACTGCTCCGCCGCCCGACTCAGTCTCTTCTGCAGGTTCTCCGTTCACTGCCTAACGAGCCCAGGTTTACTACATGTAGTTACACGATATGGAGAAAAGTATGTGCCCCCTCTTACATTCTTCTATCTGCACCCACAATATATGGAGTAACGTATGTGCCCCCTCTTATCATTGTATCCCGGCGTCCCCCCCCCCCGGTATATAACATCCGGCACTCGCCCTGCGGTCAGGTTACAGACGTCAGTGGTAAAGAGATCAGTAACCTCCAGCGTGGTCCTGTAATAGGACGTCACCGGTGTAACACGACAGTTCCGGAAAGGTCTCCCCCCCCATCATCTGTGACTGATATTATAAAGTGGAAGGAACCGCCGCAACTCAGCCACGAAGCGCAGACCACGTAACGTGACAGAGTGGGGAGGGGGCAGTGCTGAGGAGCAAGTGCAGAAAAGTCACCAACACTCCGCTGACTCCATAACTGCAGAATACAGACCTCCACTGGTATTAACATCCGCACGAACACTGTGCCCGGGAGACTCATGGCCGAACATCACCGAGCACAACGCCAAGTGTCAGATGGAGGGGGGTAAAGCCACTGGACTCTGGAGCAGCGTGTTCTGTGGAGTGACGCTTCTCTATGTGACGTGTTCTGTGGAGTGACGCTTCTCTATGTGACGTGTTCTGTGGAGTGACGCTTCTCTATGTGACGTGTTCTGTGGAGTGACGCTTCTCTATGTGACGTGTTCTGTGGAGTGACGCTTCTCTATGTGACGTGTTCTGTGGAGTGACGCTTCTCTATGTGACGTGTTCTGTGGAGTGACGCTTCTCTATCTGGGGGTCTGATGATGGGTCTGTTTGGTGATGCCAGGAGATCGTTACCCGCCTGACTGCATTGTGCCATCTGTAAGGTTTGGTGGGGGAGGGGTAATGCGGGTATTTTTCAGGGGTCGGCCCCTTAGTTCCAGTGATGGTTAAAATCTTCAGCAAACGAGACATTCTGGACAATTGTCACTTCCAACTTTGCGGGAACAGTTTGGGGTTCGGTCTTTTGTGTTCCTCATGACTGTGCCCTAGGGTACAAGGTCCATAAGGACCAGGCTGGTTGATTGGCTGGTGGGTTGGTCGGCCGGCTGGGAGAGTTTGAGGTGGAAGAACTTGACCGGCCGCACAGAGTCCTGACCTTAACCCCATCCAACGCCTTTGCGATGAACTAGAACGGAGATTGTGAATGTGGCCCCTCCCCCAACATCAGTGTCTGACCTCACAATTGATCTTCTGGATGGGCTAAAATTCCCACTGACCCCAAATTCTTGTAGAAAGGCCCAAAAAAGTGAAAGCTGCTTTAATGCAAAGAGGGAACATCTCCATATTAATGTCTATAGATGTAGAATGGGAGGTCCTGGAGGTGGAATGTGGAGTGGTCCCAATACTTTTCTCCATTACTTCTCCAACTACTGCCCCCTACAGCAGCAAGAAGCATAAAAAATAAGAGCCCCAAGAAAGGTGGAGGAGGCGTGAGGGAGACGTTGGTGAGAGAACAGACACAAGTGAAGTTTTGGTTTGGATATATAACGTGCATTACGCTGTGGTCCGGCCACGCACTGGATACGGAGCTTGTTGTCATATGCGGTGGGTGACCAGTTCCTGACAGAAATACCAGCTCCGTGTTACTCCAACATTCTTGGTCGAATCCTTGAAGGGGTTATGCGGGGACCAAAAATTGTAAGCAGCGTAGTCCCTGCAGTATGTGATACACTCACTGATGTATATATCCCGGTCCCCCGTCACGCTGATTCTCAGATTTTCGGCGATTTTTATAGCACTGGCAGGGGACCGGAGGTCTGGTGGCACGGTCTTTCTCCATGACGGCACGACACTTCGCTATATGACCGGCCCGCTGTATTCTATGTAATCGCTGTACCGTTTTCTTTTTGTAAAATTTATATTTTGAGTTTTGGATGGAGGTACAAAAATGAGGGAAGGAAGGGAGAGCTGGGTAAACAATTGGGCAAGGGATGAAGAAATAAGAAACAGGTAAGTAAACCGTGTCCTTGATGTATTTACCATAAAAGATGTTAGTTGTCATTATTAAATAAATGTGAGATCCTTGTGATGTGAAGCTTCTTCCAAAACAAAGAGTCCAGGAGGCCGTCAAACTCACCAATATTTCTATTGTCCCATAGAGGAGGGACTTCAATAAGGGTATTCAGACCCGCTGCTGGTTATCATGAATAGGGTCAAGTCCCAAATCAGGGGAATTCAGAACCCCGGCTTCTAGAGCTTCAAATATATTAGACCATTTTCCCCTAGTGTTTTCAACAAAAATCTATTAGCCCCCAGGCCCGCCCAGTCCCGGAACTGAGAACCTAAAAAAATCTTCCTCCAATCAGGAAGGGCACAGCCCCGTTTGGTTACCAGTAGGGTAAGAACGGAGCATTTAATGCGATTGTTCCCCATTTCTAATTAGACCATTAGAGATCGCGTCTAGAGTTTGACATCTTTCTCCCGGTAACCACATCGGACAGTTGGAGAACATTTTTTATATTCATGGTAAAAACCCATTTTGGTGAGTGCAATGTTTGCAGCTCTGGTCAGTGGTAACTTATTCCATAACTTTCCCCCTCAAAGACGCAAACAGAGGAATTCTATTCAGTGTAACGTAGTCAGTGGGACCCCCAGAAATGTTCACACCTAAATATACAAAAACCTCAACAGAATTCAAGGCGGAAATCTGAACCTCGGTCGAGATATTTAACAAATTAGATTTCTGCCAATTGAAGGCCGGCCGGCCGGCCCGCTCCCCAAACTTTTGGTATAACCGAATTACATGGTCGACCGAAGATTCATCCCCTATAAACAGAAGGACATGGTCTGCGTCTAATGAGATTTTATCGACCTTATTATCCATTTGAACACCCACTATATTCTCGGAGGTTCTGATCTTCATTGGCGAAACCTCAATTACTAAAGTAAATAAGAGAGGGGATAGAGGACAACCCGGCCGCACCCCCCTTTCTAAGCTGAAGTACGCTGATTTCTGACCGTTCATGCCTACGCTGGCCTGTGGTTGTCTGAACAGTCATTTAATAAAATTTAAGAATTTTTCCCCGATACCAAAACAACCCAAAATCCTAAAAAGGAAACGCCATGTGACTGTATCAAAAGCTTTCATAGCATCGACGGGGGGATTGCACCCTTCTTAGCGCACACTTTCCAGTATTGTAATTTAGCAAAAACTCGGCGGACGTTCTTTGCCATATCCCTTCCCGGAATAAAGCCGGTCTGGTCCGGGTGATTGACACTATTCATCACCTTCATCAGAACCTTGGCCAACAGCTTGACATTAGTATTCAAAAGTGAAATAGGCCGGTATGATTCCGGCCAGAGGGTCCTTACCTTTCTCAGGGATCACAGTAATTTCTGTGGCCTCCATAGATTCGGGAACCTCTAACATAGGAAATATTAGCTCTGTCCACTAAAATAGGGATGGATTTATCCTGATATAACTTATATAGGTCAAATGGAATTCCGTCAACCCCACAGCTTTAGCAAAAGTCCTCGGCCCACCAGATTGGAGTGAAATTCTTAATTCTTGTATATGTCAATATGCATGTGCGACGTTTCAGTCAAGTTATGACCTTCATCAAGAACTAAAGAAATGAAACAACATGTTTAGTGTCTGCCCAAGCGACCTGTCCTGTTAGAAGTCCGGTATACTATATACTTAGGCTATGTTCACACAGAGTATTTTGACGAGTTTTTTGACGCAGAAACCGCGTCGCAAAACTCGGCAAAAACGGCCCGAAAATGCCTCCCATTGATTTCAATGGGAGGCGTCAGCGTCTTTTTCCCGCGAGCAGTAAAACTGCCTTGGCCGCGGGCGAAAAACTCAGCGAAAATCGGCGTGCAGGGAGTGGAAAATCTGCCTCAAACTTCCAAACGGAATTTTGAGGCAGATATTCCTCCTGCAAAATACTCCGTGTGAACATAGCCTGACAGTCCTACATATACCTCGGATGTATTATAGACTACGGAGCAGCTTTCCTGGTATATTCCGCATCTGTACCATTTTTGTACTTTGATTCTACGTGTCAATTTTCCTATTTGACTACATTACTGCTATATATACTATATGCTGCTGATATAGAACAAGATATTTCCTATTGTAAAACATATATCCTATATACCTATTGGCCCGTTGGTGAAACCTGCTCCTGACGTGAAATGTCTCCAGTGACTGCTCTGTTCACACTGAGTTTTTTTGACACGGAAACCGCACCAAAAAACTCCTCAAAAACCGCCCGAAAATGCCTTCCATTGATTTCAATGGGAGTTGGACGAGTTTTTTTACCGAAAGTAAGAAAAACGCATCGCGGTAAAAAGAAACGTCATGACCCATCTTGAGGTGGTTTCCGCCTCCAAAACCTCATTTCAATCAGTCAGAAAGAGGAAAAAAAAACCTTGACGAGTGTTTTGACGAGTTTTTGTTAAACCCCTGTGCAAAAACCTACTGGAGCAGTTTTTGCAGGAGGAATTTTCCTCCTGCAAAAAACTCTGTGTGAACACAGCCTTAGAGTCTAGAGGAACAGGTCTTGATAGAATCCTCTGAACTCTTCCACTACTTCCCCAGCGTCGTGAACTAGTTGCCCCTTTGGGTTCTTAATGGAGGACAGAATTAGAAGGCCGTTGGTTACTTAAAATATCGGCCAAAAATGTACTTGATTTACTGGCTTGAAAATAGTGTTTGACACTAAAAAAGATTAGTGACTGTGCCGCTTCCTCCCGTATCAAGTTTTCGTATTTCATTGGGAGACTTTCCATTGAGATTCAGGAGCTTCTGAAGGATTGTCTACATTTGGCCTCTCCACCTCCTCTACTTGTTTTTTTATTAATATCTCGTTGAATATTCGCTGTTTTCTTAATAATATTTTGGTTTTTGAAAACAATTCCCCATATAAATGCTTTTAGGGGATAATATGGCTGAATCCGGGTAACCTGAGTCGCCTTCCAGGAACACCGGCAATTCATTATCCATCTCGTGGGATGGAATTTTCACCACGACTGATGGAAACATCTTCTATACCTTTCTCAGCCAGATCAAGCTCGACCATAAGTGGAACGTGGTCCGAGACCCCACGTGGTTCACAAGACACTTTCTTTATAAACTTCAACATTAGTTCATTAACCTCTTCCCGACATATCTATACGGCAAAGTTGGGTAGGGGAAGTATGGAGCGGGCTCACGCAGTGAACGCTCTCCATACGATGCGGGTGTCGGCTGTTTGTTACAGCCGACACTTCAGAGTAACGAGCGACATCACACTCGAGTGCGATCCCGCTTGTTTAACTCGTTAAATGCCGCGGTCAATAGCGACCGCAGCATTTAAATCGTTAGAAAGAGGGGGAGATCCCCTCTAGCAGCTCATGGCGCCCCCTCTAACGCAATCTCGGGGGAGGGGGGGGATGGCGATGATTGCTATAGCTGCCTGGGGGCTTAATGAAGTCCCCCAGGTCCGCCATCTTTGTTCTCCTATTAAGCCCTGCCTCCTGCCTGTCAGAATCACGATATACTGCAATACATTAGTATCTAACGATCGCTGGTTAAAATCCCAGAGGGGGAGGGACTAATAAAAAAAGTAAAAATGAGTTAAAGTTTTTTTTTGTGTAAAAAAAAATAAATGTTAAAAGTTCAAAAAAAAACCTTTTCCCCCTAGATCATAGTAAAAAATAAATAAACATAATTGGTATCGCCGCGTCCGTAAAAGTCTGAACTATTACAATATATCATTATTTAAGCCGCACGGTGAACGCCGTAAAAAAATAAATTGTAAACGCCAGGATCTCTATTTTTTGGTCACCTCGTCTCCCACAAAAATGAAATAAAAAGTGGCCCCCCTAATGTTCAATGACTATTTTCAGCTTGGTTCTTCTTTATAAATGGCCAACAGAAGAGAAAAAATAAAGATCCTGTCTCACCCCGTCGCCCTCCCCCAGGACCCCACACATAATTCGCTAATGCACCAACTAGCAGTGCACCAGAAAACTCATCTATGATCCCCCCCCCCCCCCCGCAAACAAAGGTAGATCAATTAGGACACCACTAGGGGACCCAGTTTGCCAATAATTATGGTGAGAAACACAAAAATATGTGAAGTTCTGCCATTGCCGGCCCCCCCACTAAGCGCCCATAGGGATAGTAAACGACAACCCTTTCGAGTCCGGCCAGTGATCCGCCTCCATTGCTGATTGAAAAAATATTATCGTTCCTTTGTGGGAGATTTTTAATTTTGCTGGAAATATAAGCGAATATTGAATATTTGCCTTGAACAATCTCCTTTTGGCCTCCAGAATCCTCAGCCTGAGCTTATTTGTTGCCATAGAGAAGTCCGGATAGATAGAAATCTGGGCCTGACTAAAAACAAATCTCCCTTCCTCCTCTTTTCCCGCATAATCGCATCCCGATCCAGATAACATAATAACTGTAACACGTTAGGCCTAGAGGAAGCGCCCGCTGACCTGGCTTTGACCGGGAGCAGGTGGGCTCGTTCTACACAAAAAAATTAAGAAAATTCTGTTCCAGAATCCATTTTTCAGTTTGTTTTCCACCCCTTCGGTGAATCTCACAAAATTCAGATTGTATCCCCCGGCTCCATCCGCCATATCGGTAAGCTTATATTGTTAGTTTGGCATCTTGTTTAAGTTCCGTAACCTCCGTTGATAGTGCGGCCATAGAGTCCTCCAGGAGGGAAATTCTGCCCTCCGCCTCATCGATTATATTGTGAATTACCGACAAATCGGACATTATTGATGAAATATCGATTATCGATATCCCATCCAACTGAGAGTGCAAGTCCGTAAATTTACCTGTACTTAGAATCTCCTGTAGTAGCCGAAGGTTAACCCACCCTCGGAGTTCAGTTTGAGACCCTGGATTGGTATCTGAGGTGTCCACAGTAATAGGTGAGACCACTTCTTCCCCTAAAGAGCGTATTGATGTAGCACCTTGATCTCCTACCTTAGGTGTTCAAGCAGAAGTTTTATTTGTTCTTATGCCATATGACAGCGGGAGCCAAGGAATTTATCCACATTTTGGGAGTTTTTCCCTTTTTGGGATTCAGGTAGACAATTCCCCGATCTGCATTGAGAATTGCCCTTATTGGACTGTTTTTTAGCCGGCATATTCAGGGCGTTTATCTTCCCTATATAAAAACTCTGCAACTCAGGAACAGCAATGGAGGAACTCAGCAGAAGTGCAAAAATTCAGCAGCTGTGGGAGAGACTCCACAGGGAAGGAGGAACTCCGCAGCAATAGAAGAGCTCCACAGCAATGAAGGACCTCAGCAGCCTCAGAAGAACTCAGCAGCGATGGAGGAACTCAGCCTGTGCGTACTGAGTCCTGCTGAACCTCACCGCATACCTGCAGCAACCACCGTGCTCTGAACAGGTGAGGAGGGGAGACGCGCCCGCTCACACTATCACCCCACCTGCTGTACCGGCAGTCTAGTGGCACATTCTTCCTTCATGACTCTGTGTCACGTGACCAGCCGTGCTGTACTCTATGTATAAGCAGTAGCAGCAGTACATCGATTACATAGAGTACTGCGGGGCCGGTCACATGACGTAGAGTCGTGCCGTTATGAAGAAAGACCGTGCCACTAGACCTCCGGTCCCCCGCCAGTGCTATAAAAATCTATGGAAATCTGAGAATCAGCGCGACGGGGGACCGGAATGTATACTAGCGAGTGTATCACATACTGCAGGGACTACACCGCTAATACTTCTTGGTCCCCACATAAGCCCTTTGACAATTTCCCTACTTGTTCTGTCATTGGCTGTAGAAACACACAGGAGGAACAGGTAGTTTGGATCCAGCGTAGCTGTAACTAAAAAGGAACTTGTTCCAAGTTTAATGAAAGTTGTTTTAAAAGAGGTCAATCGGAGTGATGTCCTCAAGTGCTGGGAGAGGATTGAGGAAGCCTACGCGTTTCAAACGCTAGCTGCGTTCTTAATCATGACCCAGCAGTTGAGGACATCACTCCGATTGACCTCTTTTAAAACAACTTTCATTAAACTTGGAACAAGTTCCTTTTTAGTTGCAGCTACGCTGGATCCAAACTACCTGTTCCTCCTGTATCTCACACGACGCGTGCCGACGCGAGGATCCGTGCGGAGACCATAGTACACCAACCTGTACTTACAAGGTGAGCTGGAGGTTCCCCTCCTCTTTTTTTCTGTAGAAAGACACTGAGATCTTGACAATGTCTCTTTGAGACGCCGTTACCCCATTTTTTTTAATGTCAATCTCAATGAATGTTAAACTTCTTGATACCTCGGACTCCTCTTTATACTTCCCTCCTGATCACCACATACGAGACCCTGAGATGGTTCATAGACTCCTTGTAGACCACGGATTTCTCAATATCTAAAGACCTGTGTAAATGTAGAAAATGATCAACGATAAAATATAGTTTATTACCTGGTGACACTTGACCCCCCATCTGTGAGATGATCATTCTCTTATATTGAACTGTAACATGTGACTGGTCGACCTCAGACTTGTCCTTCTGCTCTGATCTGTATCACTAGCTCCATCATAACATCCATCTTCCAACCTTCCAGTAGACGGAGTCACCAGTAACGCAGCACGTTTTGCGCACCCCGTTGGTCACGTCTTTACAGTGTAAGGTCCCCCATCATAAGGATCGGTGATGCAGTTATTTCGGTCGGGACAAGATATCAGGCTGTAACATGGACCCTAAAAGCTCTGAAAGAGGCCTCATGCTTCTGGCTCTAGAACCCTCCACTCAGAGAACACAGCAGTATGAGGACCACCACCATTCACTCACAACAGACGCCCCCTTGTATTGTTCCAGAAGAAAATTCATATTAGTATAGGAGATAAGACCGAAACTTAAATACGGCAGATCAAATAAAAGATGGAAACCCCTCTGTAGTGTGAGACCCCAAAAACCAGAAAGAGTGTATAGTTCTCAATAGCCTGGTGATCGGGCCCCTTCAGCCTCCTCCATTGATCTGCTCCGTTACATGAGAGGTCGTCTCTACGTGATCACATAAAAGATTTCCTAGAGACTTCACTAAAAGTAGAGTGATTTATTACAATGATGGGGAGGGGGGGGGGGGGGGAGGGGGGTTACGCCTGAAATATTTCATCCCTAACCAGGGAAATGGTAGAGAAGACAGGCTGGATTGTAAATATCAGTTTTCCCGTTTCGTGGCTCATATTCTTCTTACACAAGTTCTTCTGGGGGAACAGAAGAGACAAACTCCACCTAATGCCGGATGTGCACCTAGGAGGACGTGTGGAGGTTCCAGATCTCCGCGATGAGACCCGGGGGGGGGGGGGGGGGCTGATGCGTCTTCATGTCTGCAAGCTGGGCGAGCACAAGGCACCGATAACCTGCTGACCCTCGCGCTCACTTGTACGCCTTCTGATCCCTGATATCATTACGTTTCACAGCCATCGCCAGGTTCTTACTCTGGAACCTCTCGGAGAAGGAGTAAAGTGGTTCATGAGGTGACACCTTCATTGCAATCCCAATGTTGCAAAACGTCTTAATTAAACATAACAGAGCAATAAAACTGTGGATGATGATCACCATTCAACAAGGAGTAATCCTGCAGCGAGGTCCGCGGAGCGATCACAGCAGGAATCACTCCGAGGTCGCTCCTCACCTGACGGGGGCCGAATAGGCAGCGGTAAACAACATGAAGGGAATGGAGTGTGGGGCACAAGATGCTACAACGTGGAAACCATACTGTGACCCCAGGGGCTCAAAGCTTTATCAATGTTCAGGTGAGGATCTCATACACACTATTGGAGGGATAATCCTTCATTTGAAAAGACAGGAAAGCATCGTAGTAGATCAGATCTGACCCCCCCATGCTGTAGTATATGCAGTCATACCGGTCTAGACAACCTCTCTAGTTTGGATGGGTACAGAGGTGGTATAGAGAAGACGAGGAAGGGTTTGGGTGGTGGGGGGAGCACTCATCGGGCTGTGTAATGAGTCACATCTCACTGCTGCTACCACTTGTCATAGCGCAAGGTGTTAATGAATTTCATGGTACTTGTAATCAAGGCAATCTGTCTGTAGGGTGATTAAGAAGCCCCCCGGGGGTTTCCCATCCACTTCTTCCTCTTTCCATTCCTGCACAGAACCAAGAGGGAGGGAGAATGGAGTGTCAATTTGTACAGCGTAAAAAGGGAAATGCGTAAAGCAATATGAAAATAAGAGGAGCCCCGAATCACAGCACAAGACAAGACGGGCTGAGATTATGAGAAAGTGGCTGGCAAGAACAGAGATGGAGAGAAATGAATGATAAAAGATGAGAGAACAAGAACAGGGGTCAAATATAAAGGGACAAGACTGACCGTGGCCAAAATACAGAGATCCAAGTGTGGCGAAAAGAATAGCCAAGAGTGCATGAGGGTGGAGAAGAGTAGACTCAGGTGGGGAGAAGGGTGGACGAAAATAGACCCAAGAGTGGATGAGGGAGGAGGAAAGAAAACCCAAGAGTGGATGAGGGTGGAGGAAGTTAGACCAGTGGATGAGGGTGGAGGAAGGTAGACCAGTGGATGAGGGTGGAGGAAGTTAGACCAGTGGATGAGGGTGGAGGAAGTTAGACCAGTGGATGAGGGTGGAGGACGGTAGACCAGTGGATGAGGGTGGAGGACGGTAGACCAGTGGATGAGGGTGGAGGACGGTAGACCAGTGGATGAGGGTGGAGGACGGTAGACCAGTGGATGAGGGTGGAGGACGGTAGACCAGTGGATGAGGGTGGAGGACGGTAGACCAGTGGATGAGGGTGGAGGACGGTAGACCAGTGGATGAGGGGGGAGGAAAGGTAGACTCAAGAGTGGATGAGTGTGGAGAGAAAGGAGACCGAAGAGTGGATGACGGTGGAGCAGACCCGAGTAGATAGGATTAGAGGAGAGTAGACCCAAGATTGAATGAGAATGGAGGAAAGTAGATCCGAGTGGATGAGGAAACTAGAGCCAAGAGTGGATGAGGCGGAGGGAACACGAATATGTAGATATGAATTACAGGATCGACATGGAAAATAAGCGAAAAGGCAACATTAAGTCCTAAACACAAAACTTTTAATACCAGATCTGATCAGACCATAACGTGTAACCTTCTGTGGTTCCTCTAAGGGCTCCCTTTGCGTCGACTGAAGACTCTAGCGCCACCTATCAGAGTTTTACATGGTTGCTTAGGTTTCATGTTACAAATGGATGAGAATCTCTTCACATTGACCGTTCGGACAGGGAGATGACGATAACCCTTATTGCTCCATTTTAGAGTTCACAACTTTTCGTTAGCAAAGTAGAGAATACATCCACGGCAAAGGGGCCAGTGCTGCGGAGGACATGACTTGTAGTCACAGTATTCTGGATCCAAGCAATAGACAAGGTCACATTTTATTTCACAGCACACACACAAGACAGCAGATTATATGTACAGAGAGATATAAATATATATATATATACTGTACAATGTATACACAGAGAGAAGATACTGTCCTGCAACGTGATGACCCAGAACTTCTACTACAGACAACCAGTAACAGCGAGAATCTGCTCCGCCTTGTATAGGAAACCTCGACCAAAATCCACAGATACAAGTCTACACGTGGCAGAGGCTTTCATACAAATGCAGCAACTGTTCCCTGGTATCAATGATTTCTGTGAGGATACAACGTTCCATGGGATCGCAGCTCCGCAGACACCACGAGCAACGACATCCAACGAAACATTAGCAGATATTTGTGGAAGTCGTTCAGATTGTACATGGAACGAGCTTCATCTACAGAGACGGGATTCATTCTGAACCACTCACCCAACTGCTGTAGTTCTGGTGGCCAACATTAGACTGCAGCGGTTCTTCCCCACCAGGTTCTACTTCTATATAGTCTGGATGTTCATTATGGAAACTCATCCAGACCAAACGATCAGCTCAGTTCTCCATCTAATGTAACGATGAACACTGCTCTGCCCATCAATAAGACTCGACACGTGAAAAGCCCACCCCATCAGATCATCACACCCCCCAACCTCCGATCAGCCATCATCACACCCCCCAACCTCCGATCAGCCATCACACCCCCCCAACCTCCGATCAGCCATCACACCCCCCCAACCTCAGATCAGCCATCACACCCCCAACCTCAGATCAGCCATCATCACAACCCCCAGCCTCAGATCAGCCATCATCACAACCCCCCAGCCTCAGATCAGCCATTATCACCCCCAGCCTCAGATCAGCCATTATCACCCCCAGCCTCAGATCAGCCATCACACCCCCCCAACCTCAGATCAGCCGTCATCACACCCCCCCAACCTCAGATCAGCCGTCACACCCCCCAGCCTCAGATCACCCATCATCACCCCCCCAACCTCAGATCACCCGTCATCACAACCCCCCAACCTCAGATCAGCCGTCATCACAACCCCCCAACCTCAGATCAGCCGTCATCACAACCCCCCAACCTCAGATCACCCGTCATCACACCCCCCCAGCCTCAGATCACCCATCATCACACCCCCCAGCCTCAGATCACCCATCATCACAACCCCCAGCCTCAGATCAGCCATTATCACCCCCCAGCCTCAGATCAGCCATTATCACCCCCCAGCCTCAGATCACCCATCACACCCCCCCAACCTCAGATCAGCCGTCATCACACCCCCCCAACCTCAGATCAGCCGTCATCACACCCCCCCAACCTCAGATCAGCCGTCACACCCCCCAGCCTCAGATCACCCATCATCACCCCCCCAACCTCAGATCAGCCGTCATCACACCCCCCCGCCTCAGATCACCCGTCATCACAACCCCCCAACCTCAGATCAGCCGTCATCACACCCCCCAGCCTCAGATCAGCCGTCATCAGATCAGCCGTCATCACACCCCCCAGCCTCAGATCACCCGTCATCACAACCCCCAGCCTCAGATCAGCCGTCATCACAACCCCCAACCTCAGATCACCCGTCATCACAACCCCCCAACCTCAGATCACCCGTCATCACAACCCAACCTCAGATCACCCGTCATCACAACCCCCCAACCTCAGATCACCCGTCATCACAACCCCCCAACCTCAGATCAGCCGTCATCACACCCCCCAACCTCAGATCAGCCGTCATCACACCCCCCAACCTCAGATCAGCCGTCATCACACCCCCCAACCTCAGATCAGCCGTCATCACCCCCCCATCCTCAGATCAGCCGTCATCACACCCCCCAACCTCAGATCAGCCGTCATCACACCCCCAACCTCAGATCAGCCGTCATCACCCCCCCAACCTCAGATCAGCCGTCATCACACCCCCCAACCTCAGATCAGCCGTCATCACACCCCCCAACCTCAGATCAGCTGTCATCACACCCCCCATTCTCAGATCAGCCGTCATCACACCCCCCAACCTCAGATCAGCCATCACACCCCCCAACCTCAGATCAGCCATCATCACACCCCCATCCTCAGATCAGCCATCATCACACCCCCATCCTCAGATCAGCCATCATCACCCCCCCAACCTCAGATCAGCCATCATCACACCCCCATCCTCAGATCAGCCATAATCACCCCCCCAACCTCAGATCAGCCATAATCACCCCCCCAACCTCAGATCAGCCATCACACCCCCAACCTCAGATCAGCCATCACACCCCCCAACCTCAGATCAGCCATCATCACACCCCCATCCTCAGATCAGCCATCATCACCCCCCCAACCTCAGATCAGCCATCATCACACCCCCCAACCTCAGATCAGCCATCATCACACCCCCCAACCTCAGATCAGCCATCATCACACCCCCATCCTCAGATCAGCCATCATCACCCCCCCAACCTCAGATCAGCCATCATCACCCCCCCATCCTCAGATCAGCCATCATCACCCCCCCAACCTCAGATCAGCCATCATCACCCCCCCAACCTCAGATCAGCCATCATCACACCCCCCAACCTCAGATCAGCCATCATCACACCCCCCAACCTCAGATCAGCCATCATCACACCCCCATCCTCAGATCAGCCATCATCACCCCCCCAACCTCAGATCAGCCATCATCACCCCCCCATCCTCAGATCAGCCATCATCACCCCCCCCAACCTCAGATCAGCCATCACACCCCCAACCTCAGATCAGCCATCATCACACCCCCCAACCTCAGATCAGCCATCATCACACCCCCATCCTCAGATCAGCCATCATCACACCCCCCAACCTCAGATCAGCCATCATCACACCCCCCAACCTCAGATCAGCCATCATCACACCCCCCAACCTCAGATCAGCCATCATCACACCCCCATCCTCAGATCAGCCATCATCACACCCCCCAACCTCAGATCAGCCATCATCACACCCCCCAACCTCAGATCAGCCATCATCACCCCCCCATCCTCAGATCAGCCATCATCACACCCCCATCCTCAGATCAGCCATCACCCCCCCAACCTCAGATCAGCCATCACCCCCCCAACCTCAGATCAGCCATCATCACACCCCCATCCTCAGATCAGCCATCATCACCCCCCCAACCTCAGCTTCTACTCTGACCATCGCATACCCCAGACTCGAAAACACCGTGCACTCTGCCTTAGACCCGACTCCAATGTAACACACTTCAGCCTAAAATCCAACAGTCTGACTATTAGCAGCATATGGACGAGGGTCTCCAGCAGCTTGGACCATCTGATCACCAGCACTTTTTGGCACACACTCTTCTGTTTTTTCTTAGACATCAGGTCTCCTCCAAACTCTGCTGCAATAAACAAGTGAAGTGTGAACTGCGGCCGAGTCCTCTGAGCCGTCCTGCAGCCCTCACTGGTCACACGAATCCTTTCTATGCACAATATTTCCTTGGTCTGTAATGACTGCTCTGTAGATGTCGGTTTCTTAGTTAGTGGTACCAGATATATATAAACAAATCACCGAAAAAAGAACCAGATCTACTTAAAATCAGTGAAAAAGCCCGAACTTCATCATACAAAGGCAGGTACAATCATCATCATTGCACACAGATGACGCTCCTAGAAGAGCCAACCATACGGTCTAAGTGTAACACACCAAGTACTGACCCCCTTGTACCCCTCACCAAGTACTGACCCCCGTGTACCCCTCACAGTACTGACCCCCCTGTACCCCTCACCAAGTACTGACCCCGATGTACCCCTCACCAAGTACTGACCCCCGTGTACCCCTCACAGTACTGACCCCCGTGTACCCCTCACCAAGTACTGACCCCCGTGTACCCCTCACCAAGTACTGACCCCCGTGTACCCCTCACAGTACTGCTGGGCAGTCTTCTGATCTGATATTATGGGGGTAACTAATAGACTGTATGCCAGTGGGGTGCGCTACTTGTAACCGTGTGACTGGCTCTTCTAGGAGTGTCATCTGTGTGCAATGATGACCCTGAGCAGCCCCCTCCTCATGAATAATAGGTGTGGTAGTGGATGTTCATCAGTATTTGCACCTGGCAGTCTCCCTCTATGGAGCATGGTGTCCTCATCCTGCTGGGACTGCTGTTTTTACCTGCCCTTGTGTGGGAAAGTTCGGCCTTTTTCGGTGATTTCAGAGATATATATATATCTATATAGAGGCGGCTCTTCTTTATATCCTTCATATCGTTGGTTGGCTTTTTCTGTATGATACGACCCCCTCCCATCACGTGTTATAATCCTTGGGCTGTTTTCGGTCGGTGAGATGTGGAGCGTACGTCAGCCACATTTTCCGGACCGAACAGCTGAGTGAGCCGGAGTTGGCAGCATCAGAGCCCCGGCCTCCCCGCGGGAATACTGTCCCATAATGTAGTGACTCACGGGTGACTACCATGCCAAGGGTCCGGCTCCCTGAATGGTGTGTGGTCCGAGAAATGCAGCCGACAAGCACCCCACATCCCAGCAACCAAACACGGCCGTGTGAATCCAGCCTCATGCCGTAGAAATATCCGATTATTGCTGCGATTGTACGGACTAGACATTGGCTGTAAACACGATTGCGTGGGACTTGGCTCTTTGGAGGGGACAATCATTAGGCTCAGGCTAAACACACACTTTTTGGAGCGAGACTTTTTTTCAAGGAGTAATTAGAACATTTCCAAGCGATTTTCATGCTACTTTATGGAGGAGGTAGTAACGACTACTAGATAATGGTTAGGGACCCGCCGGACTGGAGCGTTGATGAGATTTTCAAGCTACTCAATGCATTTCTATAGACAGCGATGATAGAGCGACTTTTTGAAGTGAGAGTCTAACGTGGCCAGACACATGCGATAGGGTCAGGCCACAGCGACTTCTCAGGGCTCTATGGCAGCGGCTCATCTCCCGTGGGAACAAAGGACTGGGAATGTTAAAACCCAACACACCTGATCCTTTTGCCCCCGGACATTTGCCATACACACTGGATTGAGGAGTTCGGCCAAGTTTGATCTGATGTGTATGGCCTGAGGTGTAAACAGGATTGTACTTGGCTCGTAAGACCAGACAAACTTTAGGCGTAAATACGATTGCGTGATAGAAGTAAAGATTGCTATCACAGAGGTTGGCCACGTTCGAATGAAATTTGCAAAACGCTCACCCCCTCATCTGTGCCCCCCTCACCAGACAATATTGAAATGAGGATCGTTTTGGTGAGCTAGAGTCCCAGCGGGCACGACGAGATGGAGAAGATGACATCATACACGTAAACATAAACGGCTTCATTTCTGACCATCAATATCTCAGTCTTGTACATATATTACATATTTACATATATATATCGTCACAGAAACACAGACACATATAAGGCCGGCCGATGGACATGTACGGACCAGCATTAACATATATTGGAGGAACGTACAACATATTCACACAAGACTCAGGTGCCACATACTCCGTATTACGAGGAATGGCCCGGAGAGGACGTCAACACCATCGTCAGTAGAGCGACCTCACAGAACAACGATCCTCTCTGCACCTTCCACACCAGTGACAGAAGGTTTGGACGCGCGCGCTTAGACTGTACATTAAATATCTGTAACGTACAATTATTTATACTAGAGTTAAATACACAACTTCATGAGCCCAGTCTGCCCACCCACAATGGTCCATGATAGAAACGATGGAGGCTTCTCCGAACCTGCAGCTTCGACGCAAAGGAAGGTCGAATCGTGGGGACTTGGGAGGGAACATCCAGTATCCTGAGAATCAGAGAGGATTATCTTTTCTAAAAGGCTTTAAAACGACCGTCAGAGCCAGTCACCAAGGTGAGAATGTCCCCTGCTCACAGTCAGACGAGACATGCCCAAGTCACACAGTCTGGAGATCAAGTTCTCAAGGATCAAAGAGCCGGGGTTGGGCTGCAGTGGTCATTAGGGCAGCCATACTGGAGAAGAACCTCCGCACACTCTGCACTGCCTGCCCGATGGGCATACGCCAGCGGTGAGAGCCCCCGAGCGTCACAACACTTGGCATCCACCCCATACTATGGAAAGAAGAAACACAGGTATAAGAACAGGATGATATCCCAGCTCTAGCCCAATGTATTGGTTCCCATCTCTCACCCAGATCAGAAGCTGTGTGCACACAACATTGGCCATTGCTGCAGACAGATGAAGAGCCGATCGACCATCTCCATCACCGTATGTTTCGTTAACTTCCTCCTTGGTCCCATGAGTGAGAAGTGTAACCACCATCCGTAAATCGTCCTCCACCACAGCGCGCAACAGCTGTTGTCCAAGAGGCACATCAGATGCCGGCAGAGGGCACAAAAACAACTTCTGCTCATACTTTGCCCGAATCCAACGTTCCTTCTCTTCCCTGCATCACAACATAAGTTAATATGGATTATGGGTATTTCCACCAGATGGGGGAGGGAACACAGAGGGTAGAGAGATGGAACACTAAAAGTAAATGAGGTTGCAAACGTGGAAGAGCGGGTGGCGAGTGACGGTCATGTTACGGGGACACGGAGGTTAGACGTGATGTCACTCCCTGAGCCGGCACAAGACATCTGCTGACGGTTAGACACATGTGCTGTCTGACCTACAGGACCGCAGACCTCTCCATACACACGATGACCACCCCCCATAAGACACCAGAGACGGTTAGCTCGAAAAATGGTAAACGTTTAAATTCCTTTTAGTTACGTCCCATTGTGCCTCAGGTACACCAGTTATTTCCAAAATATTTTTAGTGACATGATGTGAGCAAGGAAACAAGGGACATGAGTGAGGAGAGTCTGACACCTCGAAGCTATTGGGAAATCTGTGTCAAGGGGACAAGAGCCCCAAACTGCTGCAATGTAAAAACCTCTGCAGTGTTACCAGGACTATGGGGGCGCCTGCGCGGTGGAGGGGCACATACACGCTATGGGGGGACGGCGACGATTAAGGGATAACTGAAGTATTTCCTATAGGAGAGTCTATCCAGGCCTAATAGATTCCAGTTCCCTTTTTATCTCATCGATGTAAATAAAGTAACACAAATAACATTCGCTGGTCTTTGTCCTTTGGGCAGTGGGTGATGGGTCTTCGGTCATTCTAAAATACGCCACCTCTCTGAGTGACCATTGAGACCACTATAACAAGAGAAATAATATCTAACCCCCAAGATCTAGTCAAAAAAGTACAAATCCGAGCAGCCAATGCCCATGGTCATTCCCCATCGTTCACATAATATCCCAAACCCACAGCAAAAATCCCCAGTAACCATCCCCCGCATATTCATGGACGCATTGCAGGACCAATCTAATGTTTGGACAGTTCTTGAAGCTGAAACTCTGAGCGATGATCTTAGGCAGATCCTGGTCGGCTTTCAGAGCTGTTACAATTTATTTTATTCTTTGCCTTCACTATAAAAACTGGAAAAGATCAGGATAAAATGTAATCACTGGTTCAGCATTCTCCAACATCCTTCAGATCAAAGTGTCTATAAGATGAGGAGCAGAGGATCGTGACGAAACCAAAGAGGAATAAGCGGTGTGAGCCACGACCAGGTGATATCGTTACATGTCAGAGAAAGTGCTCGAATATAACGTCACTATACGCGGGAGAATGAGAGGACGTAACGTCACTATACACGGGAGAATGAGAGGACGTAACGTCACTGTACACGGGGGGAATGAGAGGACGTAACGTCACTGTACACGGGGGGAATGAGAGGACGTAACGTCACTATACACGGGAGAATGAGAGGACGTAACGTCACTTACACGGGAGAATGAGAGGACGTAACGTCACTGTACAAGGGAGAATGAGAGGACGTAACGTCACTATACGCGGGAGAATGAGAGGACGTAACGTCACTGTACACGGGGGGAATGAGAGGACGTAACGTCACTATACACGGGAGAATGAGAGGACGTAACGTCACTTACACGGGAGAATGAGAGGACGTAACGTCACTGTACAAGGGAGAATGAGAGGACGTAACGTCACTATACGCGGGAGAATGAGAGGACGTAACGTCACTGTACACGGGAGAATGAGGGGACGTAACGTCACTGTACACGGGAGAATGAGAGGACGTAACGTCACTATACGCGGGAGAATGAGAGGACGTAACGTCACTATACGCGGGAGAATGAGAGGACGTAACGTCACTATACGCGGGAGAATGAGAGGACGTAACGTCACTGTACACGGGAGAATGAGAGGACGTAACGTCGCCTACACGGGAGAATGAGAGGACGTAACGTCACTGTACACGGGAGAATGAGAGGACGTAACGTCACTGTACACGGGAGAATGAGAGGACGTAACGTCGCCTACACAGGAGAATGAGAGGACGTAACGTCACTGTACACGGGAGAATGAGAGGACGTAACGTCACTGTACACGGGAGAATGAGAGGACGTAACGTCACTGTACACGGGAGAATGAGAGGACGTAACGTCACTGTACACGGGAGAATGAGAGGACGTAACGTCACTGTACACGGGAGAATGAGAGGACGTAACGTCACTGTACACGGGAGAATGAGAGGACGTAACGTCACTGTACACGGGAGAATGAGAGGACGTAACGTCACTGTACACGGGAGAATGAGGGGACGTAACGTCACTGTACACGGGAGAATGAGAGGACGTAACGTCACTATACGCGGGAGAATGAGAGGACGTAACGTCACTGTACACAGGAGAATGAGAGGACGTAACGTCACTGTACACGGGAGAATGAGAGGACGTAACGTCACTATACACGGGAGAATGAGAGGACGTAACGTCACTGTACACGGGAGAATGAGAGGACGTAACGTCACTATACACGGGAGAATGAGAGGACGTAACGTCACTGTACACGGGAGAATGAGAGGACGTAATGTCACTATACGCGGGAGAATGAGAGGACGTAACGTCACTGTACACGGGAGAATGAGAGGACGTAACGTCACTATACGCAGGAGAATGAAAGGACGTAACGTCACTATACGCAGGAGAATGAGAGGACGTAACGTCACTGTACACGGGAGAATGAGAGGACGTAACGTCACTTACACGGGAGAATGAGAGGACGTAACGTCACTTACACGGGAGAATGAGAGGACGTAACGTCACTGTACACGGGAGAATGAGAGGACGTAACGTCACAATACGCGGGGGAATGAGAGGACGTAACGTCACTTACACGGGAGAATGAGAGGACGTAACGTCACTATACACGGGAGAATGAGAGGACGTAACGTCACTTACACGGGAGAATGAGAGGACGTAACATCACTGTACACGGGAGAATGAGAGGACGTAACGTCACTGTACACGGGAGAATGAGAGGACGTAACGTCACTGTACACGGGAGAATGAGAGGACGTAACGTCACTGTACACGGGAGAATGAGAGGACGTAACGTCACTGTACACGGGAGAATGAGAGGACGTAACGTCACTGTACGCGGGAGAATGAGAGGACGTAACATCACTATACGCGGGAGAATGAGAGGACGTAACGTCACTATACGCGGGAGAATGAGAGGACGTAACGTCACTGTACACGGGAGAATGAGAGGACGTAACGTCACTGTACACGGGAGAATGAGAGGACGTAACGTCACTGTACACGGGAGAATGAGAGGACGTAACGTCACTGTACACGGGAGAATGAGAGGACGTAACGTCACTGTACGCGGGAGAATGAGAGGACGTAACGTCACTGTACGCGGGAGAATGAGAGGACGTAACGTCACTATACGCGGGAGAATGAGAGGACGTAACGTCACTATACGCGGGAGAATGAGAGGACGTAACGTCACTATACGCGGGAGAATGAGAGGACGTAACGTCACTATACGCGGGAGAATGAGAGGACGTAACGTCACTGTACGCGGGAGAATGAGAGGACGTAACGTCACTATACGCGGGAGAATGAGAGGACGTAACGTCACTATACGCGGGAGAATGAGAGGACGTAACGTCACTGTACGCGGGAGAATGAGAGGACGTAACGTCACTATACGCGGGAGAATGAGAGGACGTAACGTCACTGTACACGGGAGAATGAGAGGACGTAACGTCACTGTACACGGGAGAATGAGAGGACGTAACGTCACTGTACACGGGAGAATGAGAGGACGTAACGTCACTGTACACGGGAGAATGAGAGGACGTAACGTCACTGTACACGGGAGAATGAGAGGACGTAACGTCACTGTACACGGGGGAATGAGAGGACGTAACGTCACTATACACGGGAGAATGAGAGGACGTAACGTCACTGTACACGGGAGAATGAGAGGACGTAACGTCACTTACACGGGAGAATGAGAGGACGTAACGTCACTGTACGCGGGAGAATGAGAGGACGTAACGTCACTGTACACGGGAGAATGAGAGGACGTAACGTCACTGTACACGGGAGAATGAGAGGACGTAACGTCACTGTACACGGGAGAATGAGAGGACGTAACGTCACTTACACGGGAGAATGAGAGGACGTAACGTCGCTTACACGGGAGAATGAGAGGACGTAACGTCGCCTACACGGGAGAATGAGAGGACGTAACGTCACTGTACACGGGAGAATGAGAGGACGTAACGTCACCTACACGGGAGAATGAGAGGACGTAACGTCGCTGTACACGGGAGAATGAGAGGACGTAACGTCACTGTACACGGGAGAATGAGAGGACGTAACGTCACTGTACACGGGAGAATGAGAGGACGTAACGTCACTGTACACGGGAGAATGAGAGGACGTAACGTCACTGTACACGGGAGAATGAGAGGACGTCACTGTACACGGGAGAATGAGAGGACGTAACGTCACTATACACGGGAGAATGAGAGGACGTAACGTCACTGTACACGGGAGAATGAGAGGACGTAACGTCACTGTACACGGGAGAATGAGAGGACGTAACGTCACTGTACACGGGAGAATGAGAGGACGTCACGTCACTGTACACGGGAGAATGAGAGGACGTAACGTCACTATACACGGGAGAATGAGAGGACGTAACGTCACTGTACACGGGAGAATGAGAGGACGTAACGTCACTATACGCGGGGGAATGAGAGGACGTAACGTCACTGTACACGGGAGAATGAGAGGACGTAACGTCACTTACACGGGAGAATGAGAGGACGTAACGTCACTATACGCGGGAGAATGAGAGGACGTAACGTCACTGTACACGGGAGAATGAGAGGACGTAACGTCACTGTACACGGGAGAATGAGAAGACGTAACGTATCTGTACACGGGAGTATGAGAGGACATAACGTCACTGTACACGGGAGAATGAGAGGACGTAAACGTCACTGTACACGGGGGGAATGAGAGGACGTAACGTCACTGTACACGGGGGAATGAGAGGACGTAACGTCACTTACACGGGAGAATGAGAGGACGTAACGTCACTTACACGGGAGAATGAGAGGACGTAACGTCACTGTACACGGGAGAATGAGAGGACGTAACGTCACTTACACGGGAGAATGAGAGGACGTAACGTCACTTACACGGGAGAATGAGAGGACGTAACGTCACTGTACACGGGAGAATGAGAGGACGTAACGTCACTGTACACGGGGAGAATGAGAGGACGTAACGTCACTGTACACGGGAGAATGAGAGGACGTAACGTCACTATACGCGGGAGAATGAGAGGACGTAACGTCACTGTACACGGGAGAATGAGAGGACGTAACGTATCTGTACACGGGAGAATGAGAGGACGTAACGTATCTGTACACGGGAGTATGAGAGGACATAACGTCACTGTACACGGGAGAATGAGAGGACGTAACGTCACTGTACACGGGGGGAATGAGAGGACGTAACGTCACTGTACACGGGGGAATGAGAGGACGTAACGTCACTTACACGGGAGAATGAGAGGACGTACCGTCACTTACACGGGAGAATGAGAGGACGTAACGTCACTGTACACGGGGGAATGAGAGGACGTAACGTCACTTACACGGGAGAATGAGAGGACGTAACGTCACTTACACGGGAGAATGAGAGGACGTAACGTCACTGTACACGGGAGAATGAGAGGACGTAACGTCACTGTACACGGGGAGAATGAGAGGACGTAACGTCACTGTACAAGGGAGAATGAGAGGACGTAACGTCACTGTACAAGGGAGAATGAGAGGACGTAACGTCACTGTACAGGGGAGAATGAGAGGACGTAACGTCACTATACACGGGAGAATGAGAGGACGTAACGTCACTGTACACGGGAGAATGAGAGGACGTAACGTCACTGTACACGGGAGAATGAGAGGACGTAACGTCACTGTACACGGGAGAATGAGAGGACGTAACGTCACTGTACACGGGAGAATGAGAGGACGTAACGTCGCTTACACGGGAGAATGAGAGGACGTAACGTCACTGTACACGGGAGAATGAGAGGACGTAACGTCACTGTACACGGGAGAATGAGAGGACGTAACGTCACTGTACACGGGAGAATGAGAGGACGTCACGTCACTGTACACGGGAGAATGAGAGGACGTAACGTCACTATACACGGGAGAATGAGAGGACGTAACGTCACTGTACACGGGAGAATGAGAGGACGTAACGTCACTATACGCGGGGGAATGAGAGGACGTAACGTCACTGTTCACGGGAGAATGAGAGGACGTAACGTCACTTACACGGGAGAATGAGAGGACGTAACGTCACTATACGCGGGAGAATGAGAGGACGTAACGTCACTGTACACGGGAGAATGAGAGGACGTAACGTCACTGTACACGGGAGAATGAGAGGACGTAACGTATCTGTACACGGGAGTATGAGAGGACATAACGTCACTGTACACGGGAGAATGAGAGGACGTAACGTCACTGTACACGGGGGGAATAAGAGGACGTAACGTCACTGTACACGGGGGAATGAAAGGACGTAACGTCACTTACACGGGAGAATGAGAGGACGTAACGTCACTGTACACGGGGAGAATGAGAGGACGTAACGTCACTGTACAAGGGAGAATGAGAGGACGTAACGTCACTGTACAAGGGAGAATGAGAGGACGTAACGTCACTGTACACGGGAGAATGAGAGGACGTAACGTCACTGTACACGGGAGAATGAGAGGACGTAACGTCACTGTACACGGGAGAATGAGAGGACGTAACGTCACTGTACACGGGAGAATGAGAGGACGTAACGTCACTGTACACGGCAGAATGAGAGGACGTAACGTCACTGTACACGGGGGGAATGAGAGGACGTAACGTCACTGTACGCGGGAGAATGAGAGGACGTAACGTCACTGTACACGGGAGAATGAGAGGACGTAACGTCACTGTACGCGGGAGAATGAGAGGACGTAACGTCACTATACACGGGAGAATGAGAGGACGTAACGTCACTGTACGCGGGAGAATGAGAGGACGTAACGTCACTATACACGGGAGAATGTGAGGACATAACGTCACTGTACACTGGAGAATGAAAGGACGTAACGTCACTGTACACTGGAGAATGAGAAGACGTAACGTCACTGTACACGGGAGAATGAGAGGACGTAACGTCACTGTACACGGGAGAATGAGAGGACGTAACGTCGCTTACACGGGAGAATGAGAGGACGTAACGTCGCCTACACGGGAGAATGAGAGGACGTAACGTCACTGTACACGGGAGAATGAGAGGACGTAACGTCACTGTACACGGGAGAATGAGAGGACGTAACGTCACTGTACACGGGAGAATGAGAGGACGTAACGTCACTGTACACGGGAGAATGAGAGGACGTAACGTCACTGTACACGGGAGAATGAGAGGACGTAACGTCACTGTACACGGGAGAATGAGAGGACGTAACGTCACTTACACAGGAGAATGAGAGGACGTAACATCACTTACACGGGAGAATGAGAGGACGTAACGTCACCTACACGGGAGAATGAGAGGACGTAACGTCACTGTACACGGGAGAATGAGAGGACGTAACGTCGCCTACACGGGAGAATGAGAGGACGTAACGTCACTGTACACGGGAGAATGAGAGGACGTAACGTCACTGTACACGGGAGAATGAGAGGACGTAACGTCACTTACACGGGAGAATGAGAGGACGTAACGTCACTTACACGGGAGAATGAGAGGACGTAACGTCACTGTACACGGGAGAATGAGAGGACGTAACGTCACTTACACGGGAGAATGATTCACCCAATCACTGAACAGTAACATCTGCAGGTGTAAACACGGTGGGGTAAGTTCAGTATTTGTGGAGATGTGGGGGGCGGGGGAGATGTGGGGGACGACGACGTGTAGTGACATTTCTGTACTGACCTGGAGCTGTCAGACCCGGGCTTGGTATAACCCTCCGTGCAGTGCTCCCACACAGCATTGGCCAGACTGTTTCCTATCGCCATCATGACCATTGTAAGTTCCACCGGCCAGTCATCCAAATCAAGAGATCGCACTCGAGACAAGTGTGTCCCGAGGTTGCGGTGCGTCCCGGAGCACTCTATACACATCAGAGCTCCGAGGTTGAGACTGGCCCAGTCCGGATCTACGAGGAAGGAAGAGAAGTGCGGTTAGTGCTGCGGAGGGGGCAGCTTCTACCCAATATGTGACGTCATAAACAATGAGGAGGCTCCGGTAGACCTAGTGGTGACGCCGCTCGTGTTCCAGGGATTAGGGTCTTTTTTATTACACATATTATGTTGGGGCAGGGGTCCTGGGGAGTGGTCTGGAGCACAGGGCGCTCTGTACATAAGGGAAGGTTTTCTGCTTTCCGGATGGATCTGCTCATGTTTTGGACCTTGCAGAAATCCCATCATGTAAACGTGCCCGATCCTCTGATCTCCCCGCTGAGTGGTTTCGCTGCCCTGTCTGTGTCATATGAGTCAGGCAGCGACATTCATGTAGATTATAAAGCACCAACATATACCGCAATGCTGCACACAGATCATCATCCGTCTAATTCACCTGCAGGAGCCAGAACTGCAGGACAACAGCACACAGAAGCCCTGGAGCAGTTTACCATAGCAACCAACTTGGAATCAGATTCATTGCCATGGTCCGACTGGTTGCCGTGGTCCGACTGGTTGCCGTGGTCCGACTGGTTGCCGTGGTCCGACTGGTTGCCGTGGTCCGACTGGTTGCCGTGGTCCGACTGGTTGCCGTGGTCCGACTGGTTGCCGTGGTCCGACTGGTTGCCGTGGTCCGACTGGTTGCCGTGGTCCGACTGGTTGCCGTGGTCCGACTGGTTGCCGTGGTCCGACTGGTTGCCGTGGTCCGACTGGTTGCCGTGGTCCGACTGGTTGCCGTGGTCCGACTGGTTGCCGTGGTCCGACTGGTTGCCGTGCTATGGTATGGTTGCCGTGGTCCGACTGGTTGCCGTGGTCCGACTGGTTGCCGTGGTCCGACTGGTTGCCGTGGTCCGACTGGTTGCCGTGGTCCGACTGGTTGCCGTGGTCCGACTGGTTGCCGTGGTCCGACTGGTTGCCGTGGTCCGACTGGTTGCCGTGGTCCGACTGGTTGCCGTGGTCCGACTGGTTGCCGTGCTATGGTATGGTTGCCGTGGTCCGACTGGTTGCCGTGGTCCGACTGGTTGCCGTGGTCCGACTGGTTGCCGTGGTCCGACTGGTTGCCGTGGTCCGACTGGTTGCCGTGGTCCGACTGGTTGCCGTGGTCCGACTGGTTGCCGTGGTCCGACTGGTTGCCGTGGTCCGACTGGTTGCCGAGGTCCGACTGGTTGCCGTGGTCCGACTGGTTGCCGTGGTCTGATTGGTTGCTATGGTATGGTTGCTGTGGTCCGACTGGTTGCCGTGGTCCGACTGGTTGCCGTGGTCCGACTGGTTGCCGTGGTCTGATTGGCAGCCCACTACGTCACGTTACTGCTGCGAGATATTGTACAGTAGAAAGATGGGGGAGATGAGGGTCCGGCCGCAACTTACTGGGAGTGTCACAATCTACACACAGGCTGTTTCCCCTCACACTCCGGATGGATTGGATGGCGAGAGCGTCACTCTGACTGCCGAGACGTGTCTGGAAGGAGAGGAGAAGGGTTATGATGAGGTGCATTGTGGGTAAACGCGCCGTCCTCCGCTCAAAGCACGTTTTTTTATTCCACCTTATTTTTTGTACTCTCGCAGCTCTGCAGGCTCGCCAGGATCTGACCCTCAATGGCCTGAACCCAAAGTTCACGATCCTCGAAGAGAGACGCCTCAAAATGCCAACTCTGACCGCTCAGCGAGACAATCACAAAGCCATAAGACTCCTCGGGTTCTGTGTGGAGAAGAGACACAAAAAGACTGCCCATCACCATGGAGAGTTCCGTGCAGCGGAAGGAGCGCGGCGACAACTACAACACAGCGGAAGGAGCGCGGCGACAACTACCACACACAGCGGAAGGAGCGCGGCGACAACTACCACACACAGCGGAAGGAGCGCGGCGACAACTACAACACAGCGGAAGGAGCGCGGCGACAACTACAACACAGCGGAAAGGAGCGCGGCGACAACTACAACACAGCGGAAGTAGCGCGGCGACAACTACAAATCACTATGCTCTTACAGTAGAGGGTCCAGTCACACTATGGAGCCTCTACTGTAAGAGAAGTCACACTATGGAGCCTCTACTGTAAGAGCAGTCACACTATGGAGCCTCTACTGTAAGAGCAGTCACACTATGGAGCCTCTACTGTAAGAGCGGTCACACTATGGAGCCTCTACTGTAAGAGCAGTCACACTATGGAACCTCTACTGTAAGATCAGTCACACTATGGAACCTCTACTGTAAGAGCAGTCACACTATGGAGCCTCTACTGTAAGAGCGGTCACACTATGGAACCTCTACTGTAAGAGCAGTCACACTATGGACCCTCTACTGTAAGAGCAGTCACACTATGGAACCTCTACTGTAAGAGCAGTCACACTATGGAACCTCTACTGTAAGAGCAGTCACACTATGGAACCTCTACTGTAAGAGCAGTCACACTATGGAACCTCTACTGTAAGAGCAGTCACACTATGGAACCTCTACTGTACGATCAGTCACACTATGGAACCTCTACTGTAAGATCAGTCACACTATGGAACCTCTACTGTAAGATCAGTCACACTATGGAACCTCTACTGTGAGAGCAGTCACACTATGGAGCCTCTACTGTAAGATCAGTCACACTATGGAGCCTCTACTGTAAGAGCAGTCACACTATGGAACCTCTACTGTACGATCAGTCACACTATGGAACCTCTACTGTAAGAGCAGTCACACTATGGAACCTCTACTGTAAGAGCGGTCACACTATGGAACCTCTACTGTAAGAGCGGTCACACTATGGAACCTCTACTGTAAGATCGGTCACACTATGGAGCCTCTACTGTAAGATCGGTCACACTATGGAACCTCTACTGTAAGATCAGTCACACTATGGAGCCTCTACTGTAAGAGCAGTCACACTATGGAACCTCTACTGTAAGATCAGTCACACTATGGAGCCTCTACTGTAAGATCAGTCACACTATGGAGGCTCTACTGTAAGAGCAGTCACACTATGGAACCTCTACTGTAAGAGCAGTCACACTATGGAACCTCTACTGTACGATCAGTCACACTATGGAACCTCTACTGTAAGAGCAGTCACACTATGGAACCTCTACTGTAAGATCAGTCACACTATGGAACCTCTACTGTAAGAGCAGTCACACTATGGAACCTCTACTGTAAGAGCAGTCACACTATGGAACCTCTACTGTAAGAGCAGTCACACTATGGAACCTCTACTGTAAGAGCAGTCACACTATGGAACCTCTACTGTAAGAGCAGTCACTCTATGGAACCTCTACTGTAAGAGCAGTCACACTATGGAACCTCTACTGTAAGAGCAGTCACACTATGGAACCTCTACTGTAAGAGCGGTCACACTATGGAAACTCTACTGTAAGAGCGGTCACACTATGGAACCTCTACTGTAAGAGCGGTCACACTATAGAACCTCTACTGTAAGAGCGGTCACACTATGGAGCCTCTACTGTAAGAGCAGTCACACTATGGAGCCTCTACTGTAAGAGCAGTCACACTATGGAGCCTCTACTGTAAGAGCAGTCACACTATAGAACCTCTACTGTAAGAGCAGTCACACTATGGAGCCTCTACTGTAAGAGCAGTCACACTATGGAACCTCTACTGTAAGAGCAGTCACACTATAGAACCTCTACTGTAAGAGCAGTCACACTATGGACCCTCTACTGTAAGAGCAGTCACACTATGGAACCTCTACTGTAAGATCAGTCACACTATGGAACCTCTACTGTAAGAGCAGTCACACTATGGAACCTCTACTGTAAGAGCAGTCACACTATGGAACCTCTACTGTAAGAGCAGTCACACTATGGAACCTCTACTGTAAGAGCAGTCACACTATGGACCCTCTACTGTAAGAGCAGTCACACTATGGAGCCTCTACTGTAAAATCAGTCACACTATGGAACCTCTACTGTAAGATCAGTCACACTATGGAGCCTCTACTGTAAGATCAGTCACACTATGGAGCCTCTACTGTAAGAGCAGTCACACTATGGAGCCTCTACTGTAAGAGCAGTCACACTATGGAGCCTCTACTGTAAGAACGGTCACACTATGGACCCTCTACTGTAAGAGCAGTCACACTATGGAACCTCTACTGTAAGATCAGTCACACTATGGAACCTCTACTGTAAGAGCAGTCACACTATGGAACCTCTACTGTAAGAGCAGTCACACTATGGAGCCTCTACTGTAAGAGCAGTCACACTATGGAGCCTCTACTGTAAGAACGGTCACACTATGGACCCTCTACTGTAAGATCAGTCACACTATGGAACCTCTACTGTAAGATCAGTCACACTATGGAACCTCTACTGTAAGAGCAGTCACACTATGGAGCCTCTACTGTAAGAGCAGTCACACTATGGAACCTCTACTGTAAGAGCGGTCACACTATGGAACCTCTACTGTAAGAGCAGTCACACTATGGAACCTCTACTGTAAGATCAGTCACACTATGGAGCCTCTACTGTAAGAGCAGTCACACTATGGAGCCTCTACTGTAAGAGCGGTCACACTATGGAGCTTCTACTGTAAGATCAGTCACACTATGGAACCTCTACTGTAAGAGCAGTCACACTATGGAGCCTCTACTGTAAGAGCGGTCACACTATGGAGCCTCTACTGTAAGATCAGTCACACTATGGAGCCTCTACTGTAAGAGCAGTCACACTATGGAGCCTCTACTGTAAGAACGGTCACACTATGGACCCTCTACTGTAAGATCAGTCACACTATGGAGCCTCTACTGTAAGATC